>NC_091167.1:50004339-50064339 GCF_040958095.1 Procambarus clarkii
AAAAGGGGAGAAGTTCTGTTTTTATTGCATATATCGACGTTTCAGCCGGATTAGAGCGGTTTTACGTGTACATCTTCCATTGGTAATATAAACATAAAATCAGGAACATTTTAGTAAATTCTAATGAAAACACATTGATTTTTATCATTTGTATTGGAAACAACATTTTAATATGTCTTTTCTGGGATCTAAGTAATACGAAACCTCGCCTTATAATTTGAAGTTAAAATCCTCAAATTTGGTAATATTGTGACTTTTTTCACGTTTTTCATGTAGTGTGATTTTACGTAAATATATTCGTTTTTACCAATATTTTGATACTACTTAATGTTTTCTCACGATATGTAATTTGGTCTTCAAATCTCAGAATTTTGCATAATATTGCATTTTTTAGCAAGTTTTCTTGCATTTTGTTTTGTACTAATAATCATCGAATTTAGCAATATTTTGACGTTTATCATCCCCCTTTTCCTTCATGCGATTTAAACAAAATATCATCGAATTAGGCAATATTTTGCCGTTTTTCCACGTTTTTGTGAATTTTCAGTTTATTGTTATTAATTTATTATATATACGATAAAAATGATTCAAACACATAATTGGTTAGAAATTAACCTTAAATAATTCACTTTCAATCAACTATTTGTTTCTCGTAAAATACTGTGTAAGATATTGAAAGGGGAGAAGTTCTGTTTTCATTGCATATATCGACTTTTCAGCCGGATTAGAGCGGTTTTACGTGTACATCTACCATTGGTAATATAAACGGAAAATCAGGAGCATTTTAGTTAATTCTAATGAAAACACATCGATTTTTATCATTTGTATTGGAAACAACATTTTAATATGTCTTTTCTAGGATCTAAATGACACGAAACCTCGCTTTATAACTTGAAGGTAAAATCCTCAAATTTGGTAATATAGTGACTTTTTTCACGTTTTTCATGTAGTGTGATTTTACGTAAATACATTCGTTTATACCAATATTTCGATAATATTTCATATTTTCTCACGATATGTGATTTAGCCTTCAAATCTCAGAATCTCGCATAATATTGCATTTTTTAGCTAGTTTTTTGCATTTGGCTTGTATGAAAAAATCATCGAATTTAACAATATTTTGACGTTCATCATCCCCCTTTTCCCTTATGTGATTTAAACAATATATCATCGAATTAGGCAATATTTTGCCGTTTTTCCACGTTTTTGTGAATTTTCAGTTTATTGTTGTCAATTCATTATATATACGATAAAAATGATGCAAACATATAATTGGTTAGAAATTAACCATAAATACTTCATCGTCAACCAACTATTTGTTTCTCGTTATGATACTGTGTAAGATATTTAAAAGGGCAGAACTTCTGTTTTTATTGCATATATCGACGTTTCAGCCGGATTAGAGCGGTTTTACGTGTACATCTCCCATTGGTAATATAAACATAAAATCAGGAACATTTTAGTAAATTCTAATGAAAACACATTGATTTTTATCATTTGTAATGGAAACAACATTTTAATGTCTTTTCTGGGATCTAAGTAATACGAAACCTCGCCTTATAATTTGAAGTTAAAATCCTCAAATTTGGTATTATTGTGACTTTTTTCACGTTTTTCATGTAGTGTGATTTTACGTAAATATATTCGTTTTACCAATATTTTGATACTACTTCATGTTTTCTCACGATATGTGATTTGGCCTTCAAATCTCAGAATTTCGCATAATATTGCATTTTTTAGCAAGTTTTCTTGCATTTTGTTTTGTACTAAAAATCATCGAATTTAGCAATATTTTGACGTTTATCATCCCCCTTTTCCTTCATGTGATTTAAACAAAATATCATCGAATTAGGCAATATTTAGCCGTTTTTCCACGTTTTTGTGAATTTTTTAGTTTATTGTTATTAATATATTATATATACAATAAAAATGATTCAAACACATAATTGGTTTGAAATTAACCATAAATACTTCATTTTCAATCAACTATTTGTTTCTCGTTAAAATACTGTGTAAGATATTGAAAGGGGAGAAGTTCTGTTTTTATTGCATATATCGACGTTTCAGCCGGATTAGAGCGGTTTTACATGTACATCTTCCAATGGTAATATAAACGGAAAATCAGGAACATTTTAGTTAATTCAAATCAAAACACATCGATATTTATCATTTGTATTGGAAACAACATTTTAATATGTATTTTCTAGGATCTAAATAATACGAAACCTCGCTCTATAACTTGAAGTTAAAATCCTCAAATTTGGTAATATAGTAACTTTTTTCACGTTTTTCATGTAGTGTGATTTTACGTAAATATATTCGTTTAAACCAATATTTCCATACTACTTCACGTTTTCTCACGATATGTAATTTGGCCTTTGAATCTCAGAATTTCGCAAAATATTGCAATTTTAAGCTAGTTTTTTGCATTTGGTTTGTATAAAAAAATCATCGAATTTAACAATATTTTGACGTTCATCATCCCCCTTTTCCCTTATGTGATTTAAACAATATATCATCGAATTAGGCAATATTTTGCCGTTTTTCCACGTTTTTGTGAATTTTCAGTTTATTGGTTTTAATTATTTATATATACGATAAAAATGATGCAAACATATAATTGGTTAGAAATTAACCATAAATACTTCATTTTCAACCAACTATTTGTTTCTCGTTATGATACTGTCTAAGATATTTAAAAGGGGAGAAGTTCTGTTTTTATTGCATATATCGACGTTTCAGCCGGATTAGAGCGGTTTTACGTGTACATCTTCCATTAATATAAACATAAAATCAGGAACATTTAAGTAAATTCTAATGAAAACACATTGATTTTTATTATTTAAATTGGAAACAACATTTACTTATGTCTTTTCTGGGATCTAAGTAATACGAAACCTCGCCTTATAATTTAAAGGTTAAATCCTCAAATTTGGTAATATTGTGACTTTTTTCACGTTTTTCATGTATTGTGATTTTACGTAAATATATTCGTTTTTACCAATATTTTGATACTTCTTAATGTTTTCTCACGATATGTAATTTGGTCTTCAAATCTCAGAATTTCGCATAATATTGCATTTTTAGCAAGTTTTCTTGCATTTTGTTTTGTACTAAAAATCATCGAATTTAGCAATATTTTGACGTTTATCATCCCCCCTTTTCCTTCATGCGATTTAAACAAAATATCATCGAATTAGGCAATATTTTGCCGTTTTTCTACGTTTTTGTGAATTTTCAGTTTATTGTAATTAATTTATTATATATACGATAAAAATGATTCAAACACATAATTGGTTAGAAATTAACCTTAAATACTTCATTTTCAATCAACTATTTGTTTCTCGTTAAAATACTGTGTAAGATATTGAAAGGGGAGAAGTTCTGTTTTTATTGCATATATCGACGTTTCAGCCGGATTAGAGTGGTTTTACATGTACATCTTCCAATGGTAATATAAACGGAAAATCAGGAACATTTTAGTTAATTCAAATGAAAACACATCGATATTTATAATTTGTATTGGAAACAACATTTTAATATGTATTTTCTAGGATCTAAATAATACGAAACCTCGCTCTATAATTTGAAGTTAAAATCCTCAAATTTGGTAATATAGTAACTTTTTTCACGTTTTTCATGTAGTGTGATTTTACGTAAATATATTCGTTTAAACCAATATTTCCATACTACTTCACGTTTTCTCACGATATATGATTTGGCCTTTAAATCTCAGAATTTCGCAAATTATTGCAATTTTAAGCAAGTTTTTTGCATTTGGTTTGTATAAAAAAATCATCGAATTTAACAATATTTTGACGTTCATCATCCCCCTTTTCCCTTATGTGATTTAAACAATATATCATCGAATTAGGCAATATTTTGCCGTTTTCCCACGTTTTTGTGAATTTTCAGTTTATTGTTATTAAATTATTTATATATACGATAAAAATGATGCAAACATATAATTGGTTAGAAATTAACCATAAATACTTCATTTTCAACCAACTATTTGTTTCTCGTTATGATACTGTGTAAGATATTTAAAAGGGGAGAACTTCTGTTTTTATTGCATATGCAATAAATCATATCGACGTTTCAGCCGGATTAGAGCGGTTTTACGTGTACATCTCCCATTGGTAATATAAACATAAAATCAGGAACATTTTAGTAAATTCTAATGAAAACACATTGATTTTTATCATTTGTATTGGAAACAACATTTTAATATGTCTTTTCTGGGATCTAAGTAATACGAAACCTCGCCTTATAATTTGAAGTTAAAATCCTCAAATTTGGTAATATTGTGACTTTTTTCACGTTTTTCATGTAGTGTGATTTTACGTAAATATATTCGTTTTTAACAATATTTAGATACTACTTCATGTTTTCTCACGATATGTGATTTGGCCTTCAAATCTCAGAATTTCGCATAATATTGCATTTTTTAGCAAGTTTTCTTGCATTTTGTTTTGTACTAAAAATCATCGAATTTAGCAATATTTTGACGTTTATCATCCCCCTTTTCCTTTATGTGATTTAAACAAAATATCATCGAATTAGGCAATATTTAGCCGTTTTTCCACGTTTTTGTGAATTTTCAGTTTATTGTTATTAATTTATTATATATACGATAAAAATCATTCAAACACATAATTGGTTAGAAATTAACCTTAAATACTTCATTTTCAATCAACTATTTGTTTCTCGTTAAAGTACTGTGTAAGATATTAAAAGGGGAGAAGTTCTGTTTTTATTGCATATATCGACGTTTCAGCCGGATTAGAGCGGTTTTACATGTACATCTTCCAATGGTAATATAAACGGAAAATCAGGAACATTTTAGTTAATTCAAATGAAAACACATCGATATTTATCATTTGTATTGGAAACAACATTTTAATATGTATTTTCTAGGATCTAAATAATACGAAACCTCGCTCTATAATTTGAAGGTAAAATCCTCAAATTTGGTAATATAGTAACTTTTTCACGTTTTTCATGTAGTGTGATTTTACGTAAATATATTCGTTTATACCAATATTTCGATACTACTTCATATTTTCTCACGATATGTGATTTAGCTTTCAAATCTCATTATTTCGCATAATATTGCATTTTTTAGCTAGTTTTCTTGCATTTGGTTTGTATAAAAAATCATCGAATTTAGCAATATTTTGACGTTCATCATCCTTCTTTTCCCTTATGTAATATAAACAAAATATCGAATTAGGCAATATTTTGCCGTTTTTTCACGTTTTTGTGAATTTTCAGTTTATTGTTATTATTTGCTTATATATACAATAAAAATGATGCAAACATATAATTGGTTAGAAATTAACCATAAATACTTCATTTTCAACCAACTATTTGTTTCTCGTTATGATACTGTGTAAGATATTTAAAAGGGGAGAAGTTCTGTTTTTATTGCATATATCGACGTTTCAGCCGGATTAGAGCGGTTTTACGTGTACATCTTCCATTAATATAAACATAAAATCAGGAACATTTAAGTAAATTCTAATGAAAACACATTGATTTTTATTATTTAAATTGGAAACAACATTTACTTATGTCTTTTCTGGGATCTAAGTAATACGAAACCTCGCCTTATAATTTGAAGGTTAAATCCTCAAATTTGGTAATATTGTGACTTTTTTCACGTTTTTCATGTATTGTGATTTTACGTAAATATATTCGTTTTTACCAATATTTTGATACTTCTTAATGTTTTCTCACGATATGTAATTTGGTCTTCAAATCTCAGAATTTCGCATAATATTGCATTTTTAGCAAGTTTTCTTGCATTTTGTTTTGTACTAAAAATCATCGAATTTAGCAATATTTTGACGTTTATCATCCCCCCTTTTCCTTCATGCGATTTAAACAAAATATCATCGAATTATGCAATATTTTGCCGTTTTTCTACGTTTTTGTGAATTTTCAGTTTATTGTAATTAATTTATTATATATACGATAAAAATGATTCAAACACATAATTGGTTAGAAATTAACCTTAAATAATTCATTTTCAATCAACTATTTGTTTCTCGTTAAAATACTGTGTAAGATATTGAAAGGGGAGAAGTTCTGTTTTCATTGCATATATCGACTTTTCAGCCGGATTAGAGCGGTTTTACGTGTACATCTACCATTGGTAATATAAACGGAAAATCAGGAACATTTTAGTTAATTCTAATGAAAACACATCGATTTTTATCATTTGTATTGGAAACAACATTTTAATATGTCTTTTCTAGGATCTAAATGATACGAAACCTCGCTTTATAACTTGAAGGTAAAATCCTCAAATTTGGTAATATAGTGACTTTTTTCACGTTTTTCATGTAGAGTGATTTTACGTAAATACATTCGTTTATACCAATATTTCGATAATATTTCATATTTTCTCACGATATGTGATTTAGCCTTCAAATCTCAGAATCTCGCATAATATTGCATTTTTTAGCTAGTTTTTTGCATTTGGCTTGTATGAAAAAATCATCGAATTTAACAATATTTTGACGTTCATCTTATGCCCTTTTCCCTTATGTGATTTAAACAATATATCATCGAATTAGGCAATATTTTGCCGTTTTTCCACGTTTTTGTGAATTTTCAGTTTATTGTTATCAATTCATTATATATACGATAAAAATGATGCAAACATATAATTGGTTAGAAATTAACCATAAATACTTCATCTTCAACCAACTATTTGTTTCTCGTTATGATACTGTGTAAGATATTTAAAAGGGCAGAACTTCTGTTTTTATTGCATATATCGACGTTTCAGCCGGATTAGAGCGGTTTTACGTGTACATCTCCCATTCGTAATATAAACATAAAATCAGGAACATTTTAGTAAATTCTAATGAAAACACATTGATTTTTATCATTTGTAATGGAAACAACATTTTAATGTCTTTTCTGGGATCTAAGTAATACGAAACCTCGCCTTATAATTTGAAGTTAAAATCCTCAAATTTGGTATTATTGTGACTTTTTTCACGTTTTTCATGTAGTGTGATTTTACGTAAATATATTCGTTTTACCAATATTTTGATACTACTTCATGTTTTCTCACGATATGTGATTTGGCCTTCAAATCTCAGAATTTCGCATAATATTGCATTTTTTAGCAAGTTTTCTTGCATTTTGTTTTGTACTAAAAATCATCGAATTTAGCAATATTTTGACGTTTATCATCCCCCTTTTCCTTCATGTGATTTAAACAAAATATCATCGAATTAGGCAATATTTAGCCGTTTTTCCACGTTTTTGTGAATTTTCAGTTTATTGTTATTAATTTATTATATATACGATAAAAATGATTCAAACACATAATTGGTTAGAAATTAACCTTAAATACTTCATTTTCAATCAACTATTTGTTTCTCGTTAAAATACTGTGTAAGATATTGAAAAAGGAGAAGTTCTGTTTTTATTGCATATATCGACGTTTCAGCCGGATTAGAGTGGTTTTACATGTACATCTTCCAATGGTAATATAAACGGAAAATCAGGAACATTTTAGTTAATTCAAATGAAAACACATCGATATTTATAATTTGTATTGGAAACAACATTTTAATATGTATTTTCTAGGATCTAAATAATACGAAACCTCGCTCTATAATTTGAAGTTAAAATCCTCAAATTTGGTAATATAGTAACTTTTTTCACGTTTTTCATGTAGTGTGATTTTACGTAAATATATTCGTTTAAACCAATATTTCCATACTACTTCACGTTTTCTCACGATATATGATTTGGCCTTTAAATCTCAGAATTTCGCAAATTATTGCAATTTTAAGCAAGTTTTTTGCATTTGGTTTGTATAAAAAAATCATCGAATTTAACAATATTTTGACGTTCATCATCCCCCTTTTCCCTTATGTGATTTAAACAATATATCATCGAATTAGGCAATATTTTGCCGTTTTCCCACGTTTTTGTGAATTTTCAGTTTATTGTTATTAATTATTTATATATACGATAAAAATGATGCAAACATATAATTGGTTAGAAATTAACCATAAATACTTCATTTTCAACCAACTATTTGTTTCTCGTTATGATACTGTGTAAGATATTTAAAAGGGGAGAACTTCTGTTTTTATTGCATATGCAATAAATCATATCGACGTTTCAGCCGGATTAGAGCGGTTTTACGTGTACATCTCCCATTGGTAATATAAACATAAAATCAGGAACATTTTAGTAAATTCTAATGAAAACACATTGATTTTTATCATTTGTATTGGAAACAACATTTTAATATGTCTTTTTTGGGATCTAAGTAATACGAAACCTCGCCTTATAATTTGAAGTTAAAATCCTCAAATTTGGTAATATTGTGACTTTTTTCACGTTTTTCATGTAGTGTGATTTTACGTAAATATATTCGTTTTTAACAATATTTAGATACTACTTCATGTTTTCTCACGATATGTGATTTGGCCTTCAAATCTCAGAATTTCGCATAATATTGCATTTTTTAGCAAGTTTTCTTGCATTTTGTTTTGTACTAAAAATCATCGAATTTAGCAATATTTTGACGTTTATCATCCCCCTTTTCCTTTATGTGATTTAAACAAAATATCATCGAATTAGGCAATATTTAGCTGTTTTTCCACGTTTTTGTGAATTTTCAGTTTATTGTTATTAATTTATTATATATACGATAAAAATGATTCAAACACATAATTGGTTAGAAATTAACCTTAAATACTTCATTTTCAATCAACTATTTGTTTCTCGTTAAAGTACTGTGTAAGATATTAAAAGGGGAGAAGTTCTGTTTTTATTGCATATATCGACGTTTCAGCCGGATTAGAGCGGTTTTACATGTACATCTTCCAATGGTAATATAAAGGGAAAATCAGGAACATTTTAGTTAATTCAAATGAAAACACATCGATATTTATCATTTGTATTGGAAACAACATTTTAATATGTATTTTCTAGGATCTAAATAATACGAAACCTCGCTCTATAATTTGAAGGTAAAATCCTCAAATTTGGTAATATAGTAACTTTTTCACGTTTTTCATGTAGTGTGATTTTACGTAAATATATTCGTTTATACCAATATTTCGATACTACTTCATATTTTCTCACGATATGTGATTTAGCTTTCAAATCTCATTATTTCGCATAATATTGCATTTTTTAGCTAGTTTTCTTGCATTTGGTTTGTATAAAAAATCATCGAATTTAGCAATATTTTGACGTTCATCATCCTTCTTTTCCCTTATGTAATATAAACAAAATATCGAATTAGGCAATATTTTGCCGTTTTTTCACGTTTTTGTGAATTTTCAGTTTATTGTTATTATTTGCTTATATATACAATAAAAATGATGCAAACATATAATTGGTTAGAAATTAACCATAAATACTTCATTTTCAACCAACTATTTGTTTCTCGTTATGATACTGTGTAAGATATTTAAAAGGGGAGAAGTTCTGTTTTTATTGCATATATCGACGTTTCAGCCGGATTAGAGCGGTTTTACGTGTACATCTTCCATTAATATAAACATAAAATCAGGAACATTTAAGTAAATTCTAATGAAAACACATTGATTTTTATTATTTAAATTGGAAACAACATTTACTTATGGTTTTTCTGGGATCTAAGTAATACGAAACCTCGCCTTATAATTTGAAGGTTAAATCCTCAAATTTGGTAATATTGTGACTTTTTTCACGTTTTTCATGTATTGTGATTTTACGTAAATATATTCGTTTTTACCAATATTTTGATACTTCTTAATGTTTTCTCACGATATGTAATTTGGTCTTCAAATCTCAGAATTTCGCATAATATTGCATTTTTAGCAAGTTTTCTTGCATTTTGTTTTGTACTAAAAATCATCGAATTTAGCAATATTTTGACGTTTATCATCCCCCCTTTTCCTTCATGCGATTTAAACAAAATATCATCGAATTAGGCAATATTTTGCCGTTTTTCTACGTTTTTGTGAATTTTCAGTTTATTGTAATTAATTTATTATATATACGATAAAAATGATTCAAACACATAATTGGTTAGAAATTAACCTTAAATAATTCATTTTCAATCAACTATTTGTTTCTCGTTAAAATACTGTGTAAGATATTGAAAGGGGAGAAGTTCTGTTTTCATTGCATATATCGACTTTTCAGCCGGATTAGAGCGGTTTTACGTGTACATCTACCATTGGTAATATAAACGGAAAATCAGGAACATTTTAGTTAATTCTAATGAAAACACATCGATTTTTATCATTTGTATTGGAAACAACATTTTAATATGTCTTTTCTAGGATCTAAATGATACGAAACCTCGCTTTATAACTTGAAGGTAAAATCCTCAAATTTGGTAATATAGTGAATTTTTTCACGTTTTTCATGTAGTGTGATTTTACGTAAATACATTCGTTTATACCAATATTTCGATAATATTTCATATTTTCTCACGATATGTGATTTAGCCTTCAAATCTCAGAATCTCGCATAATATTGCATTTTTTAGCTAGTTTTTTGCATTTGGCTTGTATGAAAAATCATCGAATTTAACAATATTTTGACGTTCATCATCCCCCTTTTCCCTTATGTGATTTAAACAATATATCATCGAATTAGGCAATATTTTGCCGTTTTTCCACGTTTTTGTGAATTTTCAGTTTATTGTTATCAATTCATTATATATACGATAAAAATGATGCAAACATATAATTGGTTAGAAATTAACCATAAATACTTCATCTTCAACCAACTATTTGTTTCTCGTTATGATACTGTGTAAGATATTTAAAAGGGCAGAACTTCTGTTTTTATTGCATATATCGACGTTTCAGCCGGATTAGAGCGGTTTTACGTGTACATCTCCCATTGGTAATATAAACATAAAATCAGGAACATTTTAGTAAATTCTAATGAAAACACATTGATTTTTATCATTTGTAATGGAAACAACATTTTAATGTCTTTTCTGGGATCTAAGTAATACGAAACCTCGCCTTATAATTTGAAGTTAAAATCCTCAAATTTGGTATTATTGTGACTTTTTTCACGTTTTTCATGTAGTGTGATTTTACGTAAATATATTCGTTTTACCAATATTTTGATACTACTTCATGTTTTCTCACGATATGTGATTTGGCCTTCAAATCTCAGAATTTCGCATAATATTGCATTTTTTAGCAAGTTTTCTTGCATTTTGTTTTGTACTAAAAATCATCGAATTTAGCAATATTTTGACGTTTATCATCCCCCTTTTCCTTCATGTGATTTAAACAAAATATCATCGAATTAGGCAATATTTAGCCGTTTTTCCACGTTTTTGTGAATTTTCAGTTTATTGTTATTAATTTATTATATATACGATAAAAATGATTCAAACACATAATTGGTTAGAAATTAACCTTAAATACTTCATTTTCAATCAACTATTTGTTTCTCGTTAAAATACTGTGTAAGATATTGAAAGGGGAGATGTTCTGTTTTTATTGCATATATCGACGTTTCAGCCGGATTAGAGTGGTTTTATATGTACATCTTCCAATGGTAATATAAACGGAAAATCAGGAACATTTTAGTTAATTCAAATGAAAACACATCGATATTTATAATTTGTATTGGAAACAACATTTTAATATGTATTTTCTAGGATCTAAATAATACGAAACCTCGCTCTATAATTTGAAGTTAAAATCCTCAAATTTGGTAATATAGTAACTTTTTTCACGTTTTTCATGTAGTGTGATTTTACGTAAATATATTCGTTTAAACCAATATTTCCATACTACTTCACGTTTTCTCACGATATATGATTTGGCCTTTAAATCTCAGAATTTCGCAAATTATTGCAATTTTAAGCTAGTTTTTTGCATTTGGTTTGTATAAAAAAATCATCGAATTTAACAATATTTTGACGTTCATCATCCCCCTTTTCCCTTATGTGATTTAAACAATATATCATCGAATTAGGCAATATTTTGCCGTTTTCCCACGTTTTTGTGAATTTTCAGTTTATTGTTATTAATTATTTATATATACGATAAAAATGATGCAAACATATAATTGGTTAGAAATTAACCATAAATACTTCATTTTCAACCAACTATTTGTTTCTCGTTATGATACTGTGTAAGATATTTAAAAGGGGAGAACTTCTGTTTTTATTGCATATGCAATAAATCATATCGACGTTTCAGCCGGATTAGAGCGGATTTACGTGTACATCTCCCATTGGTAATATAAACATAAAATCAGGAACATTTTAGTAAATTCTAATGAAAACACATTGATTTTTATCATTTGTATTGGAAACAACATTTTAATATGTCTTTTTTGGGATCTAAGTAATACGAAACCTCGCCTTATAATTTGAAGTTAAAATCCTCAAATTTGGTAATATTGTGACTTTTTTCACGTTTTTCATGTAGTGTGATTTTACGTAAATATATTCGTTTTTAACAATATTTAGATACTACTTCATGTTTTCTCACGATATGTGATTTGGCCTTCAAATCTCAGAATTTCGCATAATATTGCATTTTTTAGCAAGTTTTCAGGCATTTTGTTTTGTACTAAAAATCATCGAATTTAGCAATATTTTGACGTTTATCATCCCCCTTTTCCTTTATGTGATTTAAACAAAATATCATCGAATTAGGCAATATTTAGCCGTTTTTCCACGTTTTTGTGAATTTTCAGTTTATTGTTATTAATTTATTATATATACGATAAAAATGATTCAAACACATAATTGGTTAGAAATTAACCTTAAATACTTCATTTTCAATCAACTATTTGTTTCTCGTTAAAGTACTGTGTAAGATATTGAAAGGGGAGAAGTTCTGTTTTTATTGCATATATCGACTTTTCAGCCGGATTAGAGCGGTTTTACGTGTACATCTACCATTGGTAATATAAACGGAAAATCAGGAACATTTTAGTTAATTCTAATGAAAACACATCGATTTTTATCATTTGTATTGGAAAAACATTTTAATATGTCTTTTCTAGGATCTAAATGATACGAAACCTCGCTTTATAACTTGAAGTTAAAATCCTCAAATTTGGAAATATAGTGACTTTTTTCACGTTTTTCATGTAGTGTGATTTTACGTAAATACATTCGTTTATACCAATATTTCGATACTATTTCATAATTTCTCACGATATGTGAGAAATCTCAGAATCTTCAGGCATATCAGATATAGGCATATCAGAAGATATGCCTTCAAATCTCAGAATCTCGCATAATATTGCATTTTTTAGCTAGTTTTCTTGCATTTGGTTTGTATAAAAAATCATCGAATTTAGCAATATTTTGACGTTCATCATCTTTCTTTTCCCTTATGTGATTTAAACAAAATATCGAATTAGGCAATATTTTGCCGTTTTTTTCACGTTTTTGTGAATTTTCAGTTTATTATTATTATTTGCTTATATATACAATAAAAATGATGCAAACATATAATTGGTTAGAAATTAACCATAAATACTTCATTTTCAACCAACTATTTGTTTCTCGTTATGATACTATGTAAGATATTTAAAAGGGGAAAAGAGCTTTTTTTATTGCATATATCGACGTTTCAGCCGGATTAGAGCGGTTTTACGTGTACATCTTCCATTAATATAAACATAAAATCAGGAACATTTAAGTAAATTCTAATGAAAACACATTGATTTTTAATATTTAAATTGGAAACAACATTTACTTATTTCTTTTCTGGGATCTAAGTAATACGAAACCTCGCCTTATAATTTGAAGGTTAAATCCTCAAATTTGGTAATATTGTGACTTTTTTCACGTTTTTCATGTATTGTGATTTTACGTAAATATATTCGTTTAAACCAATATTTCCATACTACTTCACGTTTTCTCACGATATGTGATTTGGCCTTCAAATCTCAGAATTTCGCAAAATATTGCATTTTTAAGCTAGTTTGGTTTGTATAAAAAATCATCGAATTTAACAATATTTTGACGTTCCTCATCCCCCTTTTCCCTTATGTGATTTAAACAATATATCATCGAATTAGGCAATATTTTGCCGTTTTTCCACGTTTTTGTGAATTTTCAGTTTATTGTTATTAATTTATTATATATACGATAAAAATGATGCAAACACATAATTGGTTTGAAATTAACCTTAAATACTTAATTTTCAATCAACTATTTGTTTCTCGTTAAAATACTGTGTAAGATATTAAAAGGGGAGAAGTTCTGTTTTTATTGCATATATCGACGTTTCAGCCGGATTAGAGCGGTTTTACGTGTACATCTACCATTGGTAATATAAACGGAAAATCAGGAACATTTCAGTTAATTCTAATGAAAACACATCGATTTTTTTCATTTGTATTGGAAACAACATTTTAATATGTCTTTTCTAGGATCTAAATTATACGAAACCTCGACCTTATAACTTGAAGTTAAAATCCTCAAATTTGGTAATATAGTGACTTTTTTCACGTTTTTCATGTAGTGTGATTTTACGTAAATATATTCGTTTATACCAATATTTCGATACTACTTCATATTTTCTCACGATATGTGATTTAGCTTTCAAATCTCAGAATTTCGCATAATATTGCATTTTTTAGCTAGTTTTTTTGCATTTGGTTTGTATAAAAAATCATCGAATTTAGCAATATTTTGACGTTCATCATCCTTCTTTTCCCTTATGTGATTTAAACAAAATATCGAATTAGGCAATATTTTGCCGTTTTTTCACGTTTTTGTGAATTTTCAGTTTATTTTTATTATTTGCTTATATATAAAAAAATGATGCAATCATATAATTGGTTAGAAATTAACCATAAATACTTCATTTTCAACCAACTATTTGTTTCTCGTTATGATACTGTGTAAGATATTTAAAAGGGGAAAATTCTGTTTTTATTGCATGTATCGACGTTTCAGCCGGATTAGAGCGGTTTTACGTGTACATCTCCCATTGGTAATATAAAGATAAAATCAGGAACATTTTAGTAAATTCTAATGAAAACACATTGATTTTTATCATTTGTATTGGAAACAACATTTTAATATGTCTTTTCTGGGATCTAAGTAATACGAAACCTCGCCTTATAATTTGAAGTTAAAATCCTCAAATTTGGTAATATTGTGACTTTTTTCACGTTTTTCATTTAGTGTGATTTTACGTAAATATATTCGTTTTTAACAATATTTTGATATTACTTCATGTTTTTTCACGATATGTGATTTGGCCTTCAAATCTCAGAATTTCGCATAATATTGCATTTTTTAGCAAGTTTTCTTGCATTTTGTTTTGTACTAAAAATCATCGAATTTAGCAATATGTTGACCTTTATCATCCCCCTTTTCCTTTATGTGATTTAAACAAAATATCATCGAATTAGGCAATATTTTGCCGTTTTTCCACGTTTTTGTGAATTTTCAGTTTATTGTTATTAATTTATTATATATACGATAAAAATGATTCAAACACATAATTGGTTAGAAATTAACCTTAAATAATTCATTTTCAATCAACTATTTGTTTCTCGTTAAAATACTGTGTAAGATATTGAAAGGGGAGAAGTTCTGTTTTTATTGCATATATTGACTTTTCAGCCGGATTAGAGCGGTTTTACGTGTACATCTACCATTGGTAATATAAACGGAAAATCAGGAACATTTTAGTTAATTCTAATGAAAACACATCGATTTTTATGATTTGTATTGGAAACAACATTTTAATATGTATTTTCTAGGATCTAAATAATACGAAACCTCGCTCTATAATTTGAAGTTAAAATCCTCAAATTTGGTAATATAGTAACTTTTTTCACGTTTTTCATGTAGTGTGATTTTACGTAAATATATTCGTTTAAACCAATATTTCCATACTACTTCACGTTTTCTCACGATATGTGATTTTCCCTTCAAATCTCAGAATTTCGCAAAATATTGCATTTTTAAGCTAGTTTTTTGCATTTGGTTTGTATAAAAAAATCATCGAATTTAACAATATTTTGACGTTCATCATCCCCCTTTTCCCTTATGTGATTTAAACAATATATAATCGAATTAGGCAATATTTAGCCGTTTTTCCACGTTTTTGTGAATTTTCAGTTTATTGTTATTAATTCATTATATATACGATAAAAATGATGCAAACATATAATTCGTTAGAAATTAACCATAAATACTTCATTTTCAACCAACTATTTGTTTCTCGTTATGATACTGTGTAAGATATTTAAAAGGGGAGAAGTTCTGTTTTTATTGCATATATCGACGTTTCAGCCGGATTAGAGCGGTTTTACGTGTACATCTTCCATTGGTAATATAAACATAAAATCAGGAACATTTTAGTAAATTCTAATGAAAACACATTGATTTTTATTATTTGAATTGGAAACAACATTTTAATATGCCTTTTCTGGGATCTAAGTTATACGAAACCTCGCCTTATAATTTGAAGTTAAAATCCTCAAATTTGGTAATATAGTGACTTTTTTCACGTTTTTCATGTAGTGTGATTTTACGTAAATATATTAGTTTTTAACAATATTTTGATACTACTTCATTTTTTCTCACGATATGTGATTTGGCCTTCAAATCTCAGAATTTCGCATAATATTGCATTTTTTGCAAGTTTTCTTGCATTTTGTTTTGTACTAAATATCATCGAATTTAGCAATATTTTGACGTTTATCATCCCCCTTTTCCTTCATGTGATTTAAACAAAATATCATCGAATTAGGCAATATTTTGCTGTTTTTCCACGTTTTTCTGAATTTTCAGTTTATTGTTATTAATTTATTATATATACGATAAAAATGATTCAAACACATAATTGGTTAGAAATTAACCTTAAGGTGGCATATCAATGTAAAAGTAAAAGTGGCTCAATTTGCTTATATATTATTTTTTGAAATGGTTATTGAAAGGGCTGCAGCTGGTCCACGTTTCATCATCACACCCTAAACAGAAAAGGAGAAAAAAAATAAAAAACGAATTATGCAACGAATTTTCAGATAGTTTCAGGGAACACATGTGTCAACTAAAATCATTTCTATAACACTCAGATATTAAATTAAGCACATAATAAAGGATTATAGTGATCAGTTTCATCAAAAAAGTGTTTAGTGCAATAATATAATTTTTCAAAGTTACCCTTCTAAAAAAATATGCAATATATGATATTTATAAATTTTTATAAAATCAACAAATAGATTTTGGACTAAAATGTCTACTAGCTTCTGTAGAAGCACAAACGCTACATATAAGGTGTAATTTGCATGTAAATTGATTAATAAATGAAAGCTCTGAAGTAATTTGAAGGTGTAAATTACTTTCCAGAGTAAAATAAAGATCCAAGTTCGGCCACCTGTAGCTGACCTTGACTTCGACAGATTTCGTTCATAATTGGCACTCTTGCAGATAGGCATCCATTGAGCAAGGTGTGCAAGTTTCATGCAAATCCCTTGATAACAAACGAGAAACAAATATTGGCAAAAAAAAAAAAATAAAAAAAAATAAATTAAATATAAATATATTGCACATACATATTACAATTATTACAAGAGTTTGTGCTTCTACAGCACATAGTAGACATTTCAGTTGACACATGTGTTCCCTGAGATTATTTGAGAATGTTGAACATTCGTTGCATAATATGTTGTGTATTTTTTTTCTCCTTTTCTGTTTAGGGTGTGATGGTGAAACTTGGACCAGTTGCAGCCCTTTCTACACCATTTCATAAAAAAATTTATAAGCAAATTGAACAAATTTTAATTTATAACGATTTAGAATGATATGCCCCCTTAAATAATTCATTTCCAATCAACTATTTGTTTCTCTTAAAAATACTGTGTAAGATATTGAAAGGGGAGAAGTTCTGTTTTTATTGCATATATCGACGTTTCAGCCGGATTAGAGCGGTTTTACGTGTACATCTTCTATTGGTAATATAAACATAAAATCAGCAACATTTTAGTAAATTCTAATGAAAACACATTGATTTTTATCATTTGTATTGGAAACAACATTTTAATATGTATTTTCTAGGATCTAAATAATACGAAACTCGCTCTATAATTTGAAGTTAAAATCCTCAAATTTGGTAATATAGTGACTTTTTTCACGTTTTTCATGTAGTGTGATTTTACGTAAATATATTCGTTTAAACCAATATTTCTATACTACTTCATGTTTTCTCACGATATGTGATTTAGCCTTCAAGTCTCAGAATTTCGCAAAATATTGTTTTTTTAAGCTAGTTTTTTGCATTTGGTTTGTATAAAAAATCATCGAATTTAGCAATATTTTGACGTTCATCATCCCTCTTTTCCCTTATGTGATTTAAACAAAATATCATCGAATTAGGCAATATTTTGCCGTTTTTCCACGTTTTTCTGAATTTTCAGTTTATTGTTATTAATTCATTATATATACGATAAAAATGATGCAAACATATAATTGGTTAGAAATTAACCATAAATACTTTATTTTCAACCAACTATTTGTTTCTCGTTATGATACTGTGTAAGATATTTAAAAGGGGAGAAGTTCTGTTTTTATTGCATATATCGACGTTTCAGCCGGATTAGAGCGGTTTTACGTGTACATCTTCCATTGGTAATATAAACATAAAATCAGGAACATTTTAGTAAATTCTAATGAAAACACATTGATTTTTATCATTTGTATTGGAAACAACATTTTAATATGTCTTTTCTGGGATCTAAGTAATACGAAACCTCATCTTATAATTTGAAGTTAATATCCTCAAATTTGGTAATATAGTGACTTTTTTCACGTTTTTCATGTAGTGTGATTTTACGTAAATATATTCGTGTTTAACAATATTTTGATACTACATCATGTTTTCTCACGATATGTGATTTGGCCTTCAAATCTCAGAATTTCGCATAATATTGCATTTTTTAGCAAGTTTTCTTGCATTTTGTTTTGTACTAAAAATCATCGAATTTAGCAGTATTTTGACGATTATCATCCCTCTTTTCCTTTATGTGATTTAAACAAAATATCATCGAATAAGGGAATATTTTGACGTTTTTCCACGTTTTTGTGAATTTTCAGTTTATTGTTATTAATTTATTATATATACGATAAAAATGATTCAAACACATAATTGGTTAGAAATTAACCTTAAATAATTCATTTTCAATCAACTATTTGTTGCTCGTTAAAATACTGTGTAAGATATTGAAAGGTAAGAAGTTCTGTGTTTATTGCAAATATCGACGTTTCAGCCGGATTACAGCGGTTTTACGTGTACATCTTCTAATGGTAATAGAAACGGAAAATCAGGAACATTTTAGTTAATTTTAATGAAAACACATCGATTTTTATCATTTGTATTGGAAACAACATTTTAATATGTATTTTCTAGGATCTAAATAATACGAAACCTCGGTCTATAATTTGAAGTTAAAATCCTCAAATTTGGTAATATAGTAACTTTTTTCACGTTTTTCATGTAGTGTGATTTTACGTAAATATATTCGTTTAAACCAATATTTCTATACTACTTCATGTTTTCTCACGATATGTGATTTAGCCTTCAAGTCTCAGAATTTCGCATAATATTGCATTTTTGAGCTAGTTTTTTGCATTTGGTTTGTATAAAAATTCATCGAATTTAGCAATATTTTGACGTTCATCATCCCTCTTTTCCCTTATGTGATTTAAACAAAATATCATCGAATTACGCAATATTTTGCCTTTTTCCACGTTTTTCTGAATTTTCAGTTTATTGTTATTAATTCATTATATATACGATAAAAATGATGCAAACATATAATTGGTTAGAAATTAACCATAAATACTTTATTTTCAACCAACTATTTGTTTCTCGTTATGATACTGTGTAAGATATTTATAAGGGGAGAAGTTCTGTTTTTATTGCATATATCGACGTTTCAGCCGGATTAGAGCGGTTTTACGTGTACATCTTCCATTGGTAATATAAACATAAAATCAGGAACATTTTAGTAAATTCTAATGAAAACACATTGATTTTTATCATTTGTATTGGAAACAACATTTTAATATGTCTTTTCTGGGATCTAAGTAATACGAAACCTCGCCTTATAATTTGAAGTTAAAATCCTCAAATTTGGTAATATTGTGACTTTTTTCACGTTTTTCATGTAGTGTGATTTTACGTAAATATATTCGTGTTTAACAATATTTTGATACTACATCATGTTTTCTCACGATATGTGATTTGGCCTTGAAATCTCAGAATTTCGTATAATATTGCATTTTTTAGCAAGTTTTCTTCCATTTTGTTTTGTACTAAAAATCATCGAATTTAGCAGTATTTTGACGTTTATCATCCCTCTTTTCCTTTATGTGATTTAAACAAAATATCATCGAATTAAGCAATATTTTGCCGTTTTTCCACGTTTTTGTGAATTTTCAGTTGATTGTTATTAATTTATTATATATACGATAAAATTGATTCAAACACATAATTGGTTAGAAATTAACCTTAAATAATTCATTTTCAATCAACTATTTGTTTCTCGTTAAAATACTGTGTAAGATATTGAAAGGGGAGAAGTTCTGTTTTTATTGCATATATCGACGTTTCAGCCGGATTAGAGCGGTTTTACGTGTAAATCTTCCAATGGTAATAGAAACGGAAAATCAGGAACATTTTAGTTAATTCTAATGAAAACACATCGATTTTTATCATTTGTATTGGAAACAACATTTTAATATGTATTTTCTAGGATCTAAATAATACGAAACCTAGCTCTATAATTTGAAGTTAAAATCCTCAAATTTGGTAATATAGTAAATTTTTTCACGTTTTTCATGTAGTGTGATTTTACGTAAATGTATTCGTTTAAACCAATATTTCTATACTACTTCATGTTTTCTCACGATATGTGATTTAGCCTTCAAATCTCAGAATTTCGCAAAATATTGCATTTTTAAGCTAGTTTTTTGCATTTGGTTTGTATAAAAAATCATCGAGTTTAGCAATATTTTGACGTTCATCATCCCTCTTTTCCCTTATGTGATTTAAACAAAATATCATCGAATTAGGCAATATTTTGCCGTTTTTCCACGTTTTTCTGAATTTTAAGTTTATTGTTATTAATTCATTATATATACGATAAAAATGATGCAAACATATAATTGGTTAGAAATTAACCATAAATACTTTATTTTCAACCAACTATTTGTTTCTCGTTATGATACTGTGTAAGATATTTAAAAGGGGAGAAGTTCTGTTTTTATTGCATATATCGACGTTTCAGCCGGATTAGAGCGGTTTTACGTGTTCCATTGGTAATATAAACATTAAATCAGGAACATTTTAGTAAATTCTAATGAAAACACTTTGATTTTTATCATTTGTATTGGAAACAACATTTTAATATGTCTTTTCTGGGATCTAAGTAATACGAAACCTCGCCTTATAATTTGAAGTTAAAATCCTCAAATTTGGTAATATTGTGACTTTTTTCACGTTTTTCATGTAGTGTGATTTTACGTAAATATATTCGTTTCTACCAATATTTTGATACTACTTAATGTTTTCTCACGATATGTAATTTGGTCTTCAAATCTCAGAATTTTGCATAATATTGCATTTTTTAGCAAGTTTTCTTGCATTTTGTTTTGTACTAATAATCATCGAATTTAGCAAATTGTGACGTTTATCATCCCCCTTTTCCTTCATGCGATTTAAACAAAATATCATGGAATTAGGCAATATTTTGCCGTTTTTCCACGTTTTTGTGAATATTCAGTTTATTGTTATTAATTTATTATATATACGATAAAAATGATTCAAACACATAATTGGTTAGAAATTAACCTTAAATAATTCATTTTCAATCAACTATTTGTTTCTCGGTAAAATACTGTGTAAGATATTGAAAGGGGAGAAGTTCTGTTTTTATTGCATATATCGACTTTTCAGCCGGATTAGAGCGGTTTTACGTGTACATCTTCCAATGGTAATGTAAACGGAAAATCAGGAACATTTTAGTTAATTCTAATGAAAACACATCGATTTTTATCATTTGTATTGAAAACAACATTTTAATGTCTTTTCTAGGATCTAAATGATACGAAACCCCCCTTTATAACTTGAAGTTAAAATCGCCAAATTTGGTAATATAGTGACTTTTTCACGTTTTTCATGTAGTGTGATTTTACGTAAATACATTCGTTTATACCAATATTTCGATACTATTTCATAATTTCTCACGATATGTGATTTAGCCTTCAAATCTCAGAATCTCGCATAATATTGCATTTTTTAGCTAGTTTTCTTACATTTGGTTTGTATAAAAAATCATCGAATTTAGCAATATTTTGACGTTCATCATCCCCCTTTTCCCTTATGTGACTTAAACAAAATATCATCGAATTAGGCAATATTTTGCAGTTTTTCCACGTTGTTGTGAATTTTTAGTTTATTGTTTTTAATTGCTTATATATACAATAAAAATGACGCAAACATATTATTGGTTAGAAATTTACCGTAAATACTTCAATTTCAACCAACTATTTGTTTCTCGTTATGATACTGTGTAAGATATTTAAAAGGGGAGAAGTTCTGTTTTTATTGCATATATCGACGTTTCAGCCGGATTAGAGCGGTTTTACGTGTACATCTCCCATTGGTAATATAAACATAAAATCAGGAACATTTTAGTAAATTCTAATGAAAACAAACAGATTTTTATCATTTGTATTGGAAACAACATTTTAATATGCCTTTTCTGGGATCTAAGTAATACGAAACCTCGCCTTATAATTTGAAGTTAAAATCCTCAAATTTGGTAATATTGTGACTTTTTTCACGTTTTTCATTTAGTGTGATTTTACGTAAATATATTCGTTTTCAACAATATTTTGATACTACTTCATGTTTTTTCACGATATGTAATTTGGTCTTCAAATCTCAGAATTTTGCATAATATTGCATTTTTTAGCAAGTTTTCTTGCATTTTGTTTTGTACTAAAAATCATCGAATTTAGATATATTTGGACGTTTATCATCCCCCTTTTCCTTCATGCGATTTAAACAAAATATCATCGAATTAGGCAATATTTTGCCGTTTTTCCACGTTTTTGTGAATTTTCAGCTTATTGTTTATACAATATTTATTTATTTATTTATTTTTTATACAATATTTAGTTATTATATATACGATAAAAATGATGCAAACACATAATTGGTTAGAAATTAACCTTAAATACTTAATTTTCAATCAACTATTTGTTTCTCGTTAAAATACTGTGTAAGATATTGAAAGGGGAGAAGTTCTGTTGTTAATGCATATATCGACGTTTCAGCCGGATTAGAGCGGTTTTACGTGTACATCTACCATTGGTAATATAAACGGAAAATCAGGAACATTTTAGTTAATTCTAATGCAAACACATCGATTTTTTTTCATTTGTATTGGAAACAACATTTTAATATGTCTTTTCTAGGATCTAAATTATACGAAACCTCGCCTTATAACTTGAAGTTAAAAATCCTCAAATTTGGTAATACAGTGACTTTTTCACGTTTTTCATGTAGTGTGATTTTACGTAAATATATTCGTTTATACCAATATTTCGATACTACTTCATATTTTCTCACGATATGTGATTTAGCTTTCAAATCTCAGAATTTCGCATAATATTGCATTTTTTAGCTAGTTTTCTTGCATTTGGTTTGTATAAAAAATCATCGAATTTAGCAATATTTTGACGTTCATCATCCCTCTTTTCCCTTATGTGATTTAAACAAAATATCATCGAATTAGGCAATATTTTGCCGTTTTTCCACGTTTTTCTGAATTTTCAGTTTATTGTTATTAATTCATTATATATACGATAAAAATGATGCAAACATATAATTGGTTAGAAATTAACCATAAATACTTTATTTTCAACCAACTATTTGTTTCTCGTTATGATACTGTGTAAGATATTTAAAAGGGGAGAAGTTCTGTTTTTATTGCATATATCGACGTTTCAGCCGGATTAGAGCGGTTTTACGTGTACATCTTCCATTGGTAATATAAACATAAAATCAGGAACATTTTAGTAAATTCTAATGAAAACACATTGATTTTTATCATTTGTATTGGAAACAACATTTTAATATGTCTTTTCTGGGATCTAAGTAATACGAAACCTCATCTTATAATTTGAAGTTAATATCCTCAAATTTGGTAATATAGTGACTTTTTTCACGTTTTTCATGTAGTGTGATTTTACGTAAATATATTCGTGTTTAACAATATTTTGATACTACATCATGTTTTCTCACGATATGTGATTTGGCCTTCAAATCTCAGAATTTCGCATAATATTGCATTTTTTAGCAAGTTTTCTTGCATTTTGTTTTGTACTAAAAATCATCGAATTTAGCAGTATTTTGACGATTATCATCCCTCTTTTCCTTTATGTGATTTAAACAAAATATCATCGAATAAGGGAATATTTTGACGTTTTTCCACGTTTTTGTGAATTTTCAGTTTATTGTTATTAATTTATTATATATACGATAAAAATGATTCAAACACATAATTGGTTAGAAATTAACCTTAAATAATTCATTTTCAATCAACTATTTGTTGCTCGTTAAAATACTGTGTAAGATATTGAAAGGTAAGAAGTTCTGTGTTTATTGCAAATATCGACGTTTCAGCCGGATTAGAGCGGTTTTACGTGTACATCTTCTAATGGTAATAGAAACGGAAAATCAGGAACATTTTAGTTAATTTTAATGAAAACACATCGATTTTTATCATTTGTATTGGAAACAACATTTTAATATGTATTTTCTAGGATCTAAATAATACGAAACCTCGGTCTATAATTTGAAGTTAAAATCCTCAAATTTGGTAATATAGTAACTTTTTTCACGTTTTTCATGTAGTGTGATTTTACGTAAATATATTCGTTTAAACCAATATTTCTATACTACTTCATGTTTTCTCACGATATGTGATTTAGCCTTCAAGTCTCAGAATTTCGCATAATATTGCATTTTTGAGCTAGTTTTTTGCATTTGGTTTGTATAAAAATTCATCGAATTTAGCAATATTTTGACGTTCATCATCCCTCTTTTCCCTTATGTGATTTAAACAAAATATCATCGAATTACGCAATATTTTGCCTTTTTCCACGTTTTTCTGAATTTTCAGTTTATTGTTATTAATTCATTATATATACGATAAAAATGATGCAAACATATAATTGGTTAGAAATTAACCATAAATACTTTATTTTCAACCAACTATTTGTTTCTCGTTATGATACTGTGTAAGATATTTATAAGGGGAGAAGTTCTGTTTTTATTGCATATATCGACGTTTCAGCCGGATTAGAGCGGTTTTACGTGTACATCTTCCATTGGTAATATAAACATAAAATCAGGAACATTTTAGTAAATTCTAATGAAAACACATTGATTTTTATCATTTGTATTGGAAACAACATTTTAATATGTCTTTTCTGGGATCTAAGTAATACGAAACCTCGCCTTATAATTTGAAGTTAAAATCCTCAAATTTGGTAATATTGTGACTTTTTTC
Source organism: Procambarus clarkii (assembly GCF_040958095.1). NCBI lineage: Eukaryota > Metazoa > Arthropoda > Malacostraca > Decapoda > Cambaridae > Procambarus > Procambarus clarkii. The sequence goes on from NC_091167.1 coordinate 50,029,909, forward strand.
ACGTTTTTCATGTAGTGTGATTTTACGTAAATATATTCGTGTTTAACAATATTTTGATACTACATCATGTTTTCTCACGATATGTGATTTGGCCTTCAAATCTCAGAATTTCGTATAATATTGCATTTTTTAGCAAGTTTTCTTCCATTTTGTTTTGTACTAAAAATCATCGAATTTAGCAGTATTTTGACGTTTATCATCCCTCTTTTCCTTTATGTGATTTAAACAAAATATCATCGAATTAAGCAATATTTTGCCGTTTTTCCACGTTTTTGTGAATTTTCAGTTGATTGTTATTAATTTATTATATATACGATAAAATTGATTCAAACACATAATTGGTTAGAAATTAACCTTAAATAATTCATTTTCAATCAACTATTTGTTTCTCGTTAAAATACTGTGTAAGATATTGAAAGGGGAGAAGTTCTGTTTTTATTGCATATATCGACGTTTCAGCCGGATTAGAGCGGGTTTACGTGTAAATCTTCCAATGGTAATAGAAACGGAAAATCAGGAACATTTTAGTTAATTCTAATGAAAACACATCGATTTTTATCATTTGTATTGGAAACAACATTTTAATATGTATTTTCTAGGATCTAAATAATAAGAAACCTAGCTCTATAATTTGAAGTTAAAATCCTCAAATTTGGTAATATAGTAAATTTTTTCACGTTTTTCATGTAGTGTGATTTTACGTAAATGTATTCGTTTAAACCAATATTTCTATACTACTTCATGTTTTCTCACGATATGTGATTTAGCCTTCAAATCTCAGAATTTCGCAAAATATTGCATTTTTAAGCTAGTTTTTTGCATTTGATTTGTATAAAAAATCATCGAGTTTAGCAATATTTTGACGTTCATCATCCCTCTTTTCCCTTATGTGATTTAAACAAAATATCATCGAATTAGGCAATATTTTGCCGTTTTTCCACGTTTTTCTGAATTTTAAGTTTATTGTTATTAATTCATTATATATACGATAAAAATGATGCAAACATATAATTGGTTAGAAATTAACCATAAATACTTTATTTTCAACCAACTATTTGTTTCTCGTTATGATACTGTGTAAGATATTTAAAAGGGGAGAAGTTCTGTTTTTATTGCATATATCGACGTTTCAGCCGGATTAGAGCGGTTTTACGTGTTCCATTGGTAATATAAACATAAAATCAGGAACATTTTAGTAAATTCTAATGAAAACACTTTGATTTTTATCATTTGTATTGGAAACAACATTTTAATATGTCTTTTCTGGGATCTAAGTAATACGAAACCTCGCCTTATAATTTGAAGTTAAAATCCTCAAATTTGGTAATATTGTGACTTTTTTCACGTTTTTCATGTAGTGTGATTTTACGTAAATATATTCGTTTCTACCAATATTTTGATACTACTTAATGTTTTCTCACGATATGTAATTTGGTCTTCAAATCTCAGAATTTTGCATAATATTGCATTTTTTAGCAAGTTTTCTTGCATTTTGTTTTGTACTAATAATCATCGAATTTAGCAAATTGTGACGTTTATCATCCCCCTTTTCCTTCATGCGATTTAAACAAAATATCATGGAATTAGGCAATATTTTGCCGTTTTTCCACGTTTTTGTGAATATTCAGTTTATTGTTATTAATTTATTATATATACGATAAAAATGATTCAAACACATAATTGGTTAGAAATTAACCTTAAATAATTCATTTTCAATCAACTATTTGTTTCTCGGTAAAATACTGTGTAAGATATTGAAAGGGGAGAAGTTCTGTTTTTATTGCATATATCGACTTTTCAGCCGGATTAGAGCGGTTTTACGTGTACATCTTCCAATGGTAATGTAAACGGAAAATCAGGAACATTTTAGTTAATTCTAATGAAAACACATCGATTTTTATCATTTGTATTGGAAACAACATTTTAATGTCTTTTCTAGGATCTAAATGATACGAAACCCCCCTTTATAACTTGAAGTTAAAATCGTCAAATTTGGTAATATAGTGACTTTTTCACGTTTTTCATGTAGTGTGATTTTACGTAAATACATTCGTTTATACCAATATTTCGATACTATTTCATAATTTCTCACGATATGTGATTTAGCCTTCAAATCTCAGAATCTCGCATAATATTGCATTTTTTAGCTAGTTTTCTTACATTTGGTTTGTATAAAAAATCATCGAATTTAGCAATATTTTGACGTTCATCATCCCCCTTTTCCCTTATGTGACTTAAACAAAATATCATCGAATTAGGCAATATTTTGCAGTTTTTCCACGTTGTTGTGAATTTTTAGTTTATTGTTTTTAATTGCTTATATATACAATAAAAATGACGCAAACATATTATTGGTTAGAAATTTACCGTAAATACTTCAATTTCAACCAACTATTTGTTTCTCGTTATGATACTGTGTAAGATATTTAAAAGGGGAGAAGTTCTGTTTTTATTGCATATATCGACGTTTCAGCCGGATTAGAGCGGTTTTACGTGTACATCTCCCATTGGTAATATAAACATAAAATCAGGAACATTTTAGTAAATTCTAATGAAAACAAACAGATTTTTATCATTTGTATTGGAAACAACATTTTAATATGCCTTTTCTGGGATCTAAGTAATACGAAACCTCGCCTTATAATTTGAAGTTAAAATCCTCAAATTTGGTAATATTGTGACTTTTTTCACGTTTTTCATTTAGTGTGATTTTACGTAAATATATTCGTTTTCAACAATATTTTGATACTACTTCATGTTTTTTCACGATATGTGATTTGGCCTTCAAATCTCAGATTTTCGCAAAATATTGCATTTTTAAGCTAGTTTTTTGCATTTGGTTTGTATAAAAAATCATCGAATTTAACAATATTTTGACGTTCATCATCCCCCTTTTCCCTTATGTGATTTTACCAATATATCATCGAATTAGGCAATATTTTGCCGTTTTTCCACGTTTTTGTGAATTTTCAGTTTATTGTTATTAATTCATTATATATACGATAAAAATGATGCAAACATATAATTGGTTAGAAATTAACCATAAATACTTCATTTTCAACCAACTATTTATTTCTCGTTATGATGCTGTGTAAGATATTTAAAAGGGGAGAAGTTCTGTTTTTATTGCATATATCGACGTTTCAGCCGGATTAGAGCGGTTTTACGTGTACATCTTCCATTGGTAATATAAACATAAAATCAGGAACATTTTAGTAAATTCTAATGAAAACACATTGATTTTTATTATTTGAATTGGAAACAACATTTTAATATGTCTTTTCTGGGATCTAAGTAATTCGAAACCTCGCCTTATAATTTGAAGTTAAAACCCTCAAATTTGGTAATATAGTGACTTTTTTCACGTTTTTCATGTAGTGTGATTTTACGTAAATATATTAGTTTTTAACAATATTTTGATACTACTTCCTGTTTTCTCACGATATGTGATTTGGCCTTCAAATCTCAGAATTTCGCATAATATTGCATTTTTTAGCAAGTTTTCTTGCATTTTGTTTTGTACTAAAAATCATCGAATTTAGCAATATTTTGACGTTTATCTTCCCCCTTTTCCTTTATGTGATTTAAACAAAATATCATCGAATTAGGCAATATTTTGCCGTTTTTCCACGTTTTTGTGAATTTTCAGTTTATTGGTATTAATTTATTATATATACGATAAAAATGATTCAAACACACAATTGGTTAGAAATTAACCTTAAATAATTCATTTTCAATCAACTATTTGTTTCTCGTTAAAATACTGTGTAAGATATTGAAAGGGGAGAAGTTCTGTTTTTATTGCATATATCGACGTTTCAGCCGGATTAGAGCGGTTTTACGTGTACATCTTCCATTGGTAATATAAACATAAAATCAGGAACATTTTAGTAAATTCTAATGAAAACACATTGATTTTTATCATTTGTATTGGAAACAACATTTTAATATGTCTTTACTGGGATCTAAGTAATACGAAACCTCGCCTTATAATTTGAAGTTAAAATCCTCAAATTTGGTAATATTGTGACTTTTTCACGTTTTTCATGTAGTGTGATTTTACGTAAATATATTCGTTTTTACCAATATTTTGATACTACTTATTGTTTTCTCACGATATGTAATTTGGTCTTCAAATCTCAGAATTTTGCATAATATTGCATTTTTTAGCAAGTTTTCTTGCATTTTGTTTTGTACTAAAAATCATCGAATTTAGATATATTTGGACGTTTATCATCCCCCTTTTCCTTCATGCGATTTAAACAAAATATCATCGAATTAGGCAATATTTTGCCGTTTTTCCACGTTTTTGTGAATTTTCAGCTTATTGTTTATACAATATTTATTTATTTATTTATTTTTTATACAATATTTAGTTATTATATATACGATAAAAATGATGCAAACACATAATTGGTTAGAAATTAACCTTAAATACTTAATTTTCAATCAACTATTTGTTTCTCGTTAAAATACTGTGTAAGATATTGAAAGGGGAGAAGTTCTGTTGTTAATGCATATATCGACGTTTCAGCCGGATTAGAGCGGTTTTACGTGTACATCTACCATTGGTAATATAAACGGAAAATCAGGAACATTTTAGTTAATTCTAATGCAAACACATCGATTTTTTTTCATTTGTATTGGAAACAACATTTTAATATGTCTTTTCTAGGATCTAAATTATACGAAACCTCGCCTTATAACTTGAAGTTAAAAATCCTCAAATTTGGTAATACAGTGACTTTTTCACGTTTTTCATGTAGTGTGATTTTACGTAAATATATTCGTTTATACCAATATTTCGATACTACTTCATATTTTCTCACGATATGTGATTTAGCTTTCAAATCTCAGAATTTCGCATAATATTGCATTTTTTAGCTAGTTTTCTTGCATTTGGTTTGTATAAAAAATCATCGAATTTAGCAATATTTTGACGTTCATCATCCTTCTTTTCCCTTATGTGATATAAACAAAATATCGAATTAGGCAATATTTTGACGTTTTTTCACGTTTTTGTGAATTTTCAGTTTATTGTTATTATTTGCTTATATATACAATAAAAATGATGCAAACATATAATTGTTTAGAAATTAACCATAAATACTTCATTTTCAACCAACTATTTGTTTCTCGTTATGATACTGTGTAAGATATTTAAAAGGGGAGAAGTTCTGTTTTTATTGCATATATCGACGTTTCAGCCGGATTAGAGCGGTTTTACGTGTACATCTTCCATTAATATAAACATAAAATCAGGAACATTTTAGTAAATTTTAATGAAAACACATTGATTTTTATTATTTAAATTGGAAACAACATTTACTTATGTCTTTTCTGGGATCTAAGTAATACGAAACCTCGCCTTACTATTTTGAAGTTAAAATCCTCAAATTTGGTAATATTGTGACTTTTTTCACGTTTTTCATGTATTGTGATTTTATGTAAATATATTCGTTTTTACCAATATTTTGATACTTCTTAACGTTTTCTCACGATATGTAATTTGGTCTTCAAATCTCAGAATTTCGCATAATATTGCATTTTTAGCAAGTTTTCTTGCATTTTGTTTTGTACTAAAAATCATCGAATTTAGCAATATTTTGACGTTTATCATCCCCCTTTTCCTTCATGCGATTTAAACAAAATATCATCGAATTAGGCAATATTTTGCCGTTTTTCCACGTTTTTGTGAATTTTCAGTTTATTGTTATTAATTTATTATATATACGATAAAAATGATTCAAACACATAATTGGTTAGAAATTAACCTTAAATAATTCATTTTCAATCAACTATTTGTTTCTCGTTAAAATACTGTGTAAGATATTGAAAGGGGAGAAGTTCTGTTTTCATTGCATATATCGACTTTTCAGCCGGATTAGAGCGGTTTTACGTATACATCTACCATTGGTAATATAAACGGAAAATCAGGAACATTTTAGTTAATTCTAATGAAAACACATCGATTTTTATCATTTGTATTGGAAACAACATTTTAATATGTCTTTTCTAGGATCTAAATGATACGAAACCTCGCTTTATAACTTGAAGGTAAAATCCTCAAATTTGGTAATATAGTGACTTTTTTCACGTTTTTCATGTAGTGTGATTTTACGTAAATACATTCGTTTATACCAATATTTCGATTCTATTTCATATTTTCTCACGATATGTGATTTAGCCTTCAAATCTCAGAATCTCGCATAATATTGCATTTTTAGCTAGTTTTTTGCGTTTGGTTTGTATGAAAAAATCATCGAATTTAACAATATTTTGACGTTCATCATCCCCCTTTTCCCTTATGTGATTTAAACAATATATCATCGATTTAGGCAATATTTTGCCGTTTTCCACGTTTTTGTGAATTTTCAGTTTATTGTTATTAATTCATTATATATACGATAAAAATGATGCAAACATATAATTGGTTAGAAATTAACCATAAATACTTCATCTTCAACCAACTATTTGTTTCTCGTTATGATACTGTGTAAGATATTTCAAACGGCAGAACTTCCGTTTTTATTGCATATATCGACGTTTCAGCCGGATTAGAGCGGTTTTACGTGTACATCTCCCATTGGTAATATAAACATAAAATCAGGAACATTTTAGTAAATTCCAATGAAAACACATTGATTTTTATCATTTGTAATGGAAACAACATTTTAATATGTCTTTTCTGGGATCTAAGTAATACGAAACCTCGCCTTATAATTTGAAGTTAAAATCCTCAAATTTGGTAATATTGTGACTTTTTTCACGTTTTTCATGTAGTGTGATTTTACGTAAATATATTCGTTTTTACCAATATTTTGATACTACTTCATGTTTTCTCACGATATGTGAGTTGGCCTTCAAATCTCAGAATTTCGCATAATATTGCATTTTTTATCAAGTTTTCTTGCATTTTGTTTTGTACTAAAAATCATCGAATTTAGCAATATTTTGACGTTTATTATCCTCCTTTTCCTTCATGTGATTTAAACAAAATATCATCGAATTAGGCAATATTTAGCCGTTTTTCCACGTTTTTGTGAATTTTCAGTTTATTGTTATTAATTTATTATATATACAATAAAAATGATTCAAACACATAATTGGTTTGAAATTAACCTTAAATACTTCATTTTCAATCAACTATTTGTTTCTCGTTAAAATACTGTGTAAGATATTGAAAGGGGAGAAGTTCTGTTTTTATTGCATATATCGACGTTTCAGCCGGATTAGAGCGGTTTTACATGTACATCTTCCAATGGTAATATAAACGGAAAATCAGGAACATTTAAGTTAATTCAAATGAAAACACATCGATATTTATCATTTGTATTGGAAACAACATTTTAATATGTATTTTCTAGGATCTAAATAATACGAAACCTCGCTCTATAATTTGAAGTTAAAATCCTCAAATTTGGTAATATAGTAACTTTTTTCACGTTTTTCATGTAGTGTGATTTTACGTAAATATATTCGTTTAAACCAATATTTCCATACTACTTCACGTTTTCTCACGATATGTAAAATCTCTCACGATATGTATGCCTTTAAATCTCAGAATTTCGCAAAATATTGCAATTTTAAGCTAGTTTTTTGCATTTGGTTTGTATAAAAAAATCATCGAATTTAACAATATTTTGACGTTCATCATCCCCCTTTTCCCTTATGTGATTTAAACAATATATCATCGAATTAGGCAATATTTTGCCGTTTTTCCACGTTTTTGTGAATTTTCAGTTTATTGTTAATAATTATTTATATATATACGATAAAAATGATGCAAACATATAATTGGTTAGAAATTAACCATAAATACTTCATTTTCAACCAACTATTTGTTTCTCGTTATGATACTGTGTAAGATATTTAAAAGGGGAGAAGTTCTGTTTTTATTGCATATGCAATAAATCATATCGACGTTTCAGCCGGATTAGAGCGGTTTTACGTGTACATCTCCCATTGGTAATATAAACATAAAATCAGGAACATTTTAGTAAATTCTAATGAAAACACATTGATTTTTATCATTTGTATTGGAAACAACATTTTAATATGTCTTTTCTGGGATCTAAGTAAAACGAAACCTCGCCCTATAATTTGAAGTTAAAATCCTCAAATTTGGTAATATTGTGACTTTTTTCACGTTTTTCATGTAGTGTGATTTTACGTAAATATATTCTTTTTTACCAATATTTTGATACTACTTCATGTTTTCTCACGATATGTGATTTGGCCTTCAAATCTCAGAATTTCGCATAATATTGCATTTTTTAGCAAGTTTTCTTGCATTTTGTTTTGTACTAAAAATCATCGAATTTAGCAATATTTTGACGTTTATCATCCCCCTTTTCCTTCATGTGATTTAAACAAAATATCATCGAATTAGGCAATATTTAGCCGTTTTTCCACGTTTTTGTGAATTTTCAGTTTATTGTTATTAATTTATTATATATACGATAAAAATGATTCAAACACATAATTGGTTAGAAATTAACCTTAAATACTTCATTTTCAATCAACTATTTGTTTCTCGTTAAAATACTGTGTAAGATATTGAAAGGGGAGAAGTTCTGTTTTTATTGAATATATCGACGTTTCAGCCGGATTAGAGCGGTTTTACATGTACATCTTCCAAAGGTAATATAAACGGAAAATCAGGAACATTTTAGTTAATTCAAATGAAAACACATCGATATTTATCATTTGTATTGGAAACAACATTTTAATATGTATTTTCTAGGATCTAAATAATACGAAACCTCGCTCTATAATTTGAAGTTAAAATCCTCAAATTTGGTAATATAGTAACTTTTTTCACGTTTTTCATGTAGTGTGATTTTACGTATATATATTCGTTTAAACCAATATTTCCATACTACTTCACGTTTTCTCACGATATGTGATTTGGCCTTTAAATCTCAGAATTTCGCAAAATATTGCAATTTTAAGCTAGTTTTTTGCATTTGGTTTGTATAAAAAAATCATCGAATTTAACAATATTTTGACGTTCATCATCCCCCTTTTCCCTTATGTGATTTAAACAATATATCATCGAATTAGGCAATATTTTGCCGTTTTTCCACGTTTTTGTGAATTTTCAGTTTATTGTTATTAAATATTTATATATACGATAAAAATGATGCAAACATATAATTGGTTAGAAATTAACTATAAATACTTCATTTTCAACAAACTATTTGTTTCTCGTTATGATACTGTGTAAGATATTTAAAAGGGGAGAACTTCTGTTTTTATTGCATATGCAATAAATCATATCGACGTTTCAGCCGGATTAGAGCGGTTTTACGTGTACATCTCCCATTGGTAATATAAACATAAAATCAGGAACATTTTAGTAAATTCTAATGAAAACACATTGATTTTTATCATTTGTATTGGAAACAACATTTTAATATGTATTTTCTAGGATCTAAATAATACGAAACCTCGCTCTATAATTTGAAGTTAAAATCCTCAAATTTGGTAATATAGTAACTTTTTCACGTTTTTCATGTAGTGTGATTTTACGTAAATATATTCGTTTAAAGCAATATTTCCATACTACTTCACGTTTTCTCACGATATGTGATTTGGCCTTCAAATCTCAGAATTTCGCAAAATATTGCATTTTTAAGCTAGTTTGGTTTGTATAAAAAATCATCGAATTTAACAATATTTTGACGTTTATCATCCCCCTTTTCCTTCATGCGATTTAAAAAAAATATCATCCAATTAGGCAATATTTTGCCGTTTTTCCACGTTTTTGTGAATTTTCAGATTATTGTTATTAATTTATTATATATACGATAAAAATGATGCAAACACATAATTGGTTAGAAATTAACCTTAAATACTTAATTTTCAATCAACTATTTGTTTCTCGTTAAAATACTGTGTATTGAAAGGGGAGAAGTTCTGTTTTTATTGCATATATCGACGTTTCAGCCGGATTAGAGCGGTTTTACGTGTACATCTACCATTGGTAATATAAACGGAAAATCAGGAACATTTTAGTTAATTCTAATGCAAACACATCGATTTTTTTCATTTGTATTGGAAACAACATTTTAATATGTCTTTTCTAGGATCTAAATTATACGAAACCTCGCCTTATAACTTGAAGTTAAAAATCCTCAAAATTGGTAATACAGTGACTTTTTCACGTTTTTCATGTAGTGTGATTTTACGTAAATATATTCGTTTATACCAATATTTCGATACTACTTCATATTTTCTCACGATATGTGATTTAGCTTTCAAATCTCAGAATTTCGCATAATATTGCATTTTTTAGCTAGTTTTCTTGCATTTGGTTTGTATAAAAAATCATCGAATTTAGCAATATTTTGACGTTCATCATCCTTCTTTTCCCTTATGTGATATAAACAAAATATCGAATTAGGCAATATTTTGCCGTTTTTTCACGTTTTTGTGAATTTTCAGTATATTGTTATTATTTGCTTATATATACAATAAAAATGATGCAAACATATAATTGGTTAGAAATTAACCATAAATACTTCATTTTCAACCAACTATTTGTTTCTCGTTATGATACTGTGTAAGATATTTAAAAGGGGAGAAGTTCTGTTTTTATTGCATATATCGACGTTTCAGCCGGATTAGAGCGGTTTTACGTGTACATCTTCCATTAATATAAACATAAAATCAGGAAGATTTTAGTAAATTCTAATGAAAACACATTGATTTTTATTATTTAAATTGGAAACAACATTTACTTATGTCTTTTCTGGGATCTAAGTAATACGAAACCTCGCCTTATAATTTGAAGTTAAAATCCTCAAATTTGGTAATATTGTGACTTTTTTCACGTTTTTCATGTATTGTGATTTTACGTAAATATATTCGTTTTTACCAATATTTTGATACTTCTTAATGTTTTCTCACGATATGTAATTTGGTCTTCAAATCTCAGAATTTCGCATAATATTGCATTTTTAGCAAGTTTTCTTGCATTTTGTTTTGTACTAAAAATCATCGAATTTAGCAATATTTTGACGTTTATCATCCCCCTTTTCCTTCATGCGATTTAAACAAAATATCATCGAATTAGGCAATATTTTGCCGTTTTTCCACGTTTTTGTGAATTTTCAGTTTATTGTTATTAATTTATTATATATACGATAAAAATGATTCAAACACATAATTGGTTAGAAATTAACCTTAAATAATTCATTTTCAATCAACTATTTGTTTCTCGTTAAAATACTGTGTAAGATATTGAAAGGGGAGAAGTTCTGTTTTTATTGAATATATCGACGTTTCAGCCGGATTAGAGCGATTTTACATGTACATCTTCCAAAGGTAATATAAACGGAAAATCAGGAACATTTTAGTTAATTCAAATGAAAACACATCGATATTTATCATTTGTATTGGAAACAACATTTTAATATGTATTTTCTAGGATCTAAATAATACGAAACCTCGCTCTATAATTTGAAGTTAAAATCCTCAAATTTGGTAATATAGTAACTTTTTTCACGTTTTTCATGTAGTGTGATTTTACGTATATATATTCGTTTAAACCAATATTTCCATACTACTTCACGTTTTCTCACGATATGTGATTTGGCCTTTAAATCTCAGAATTTCGCAAAATATTGCAATTTTAAGCTAGTTTTTTGCATTTGGTTTGTATAAAAAAATCATCGAATTTAACAATATTTTGACGTTCATCATCCCCCTTTTCCCTTATGTGATTTAAACAATATATCATCGAATTAGGCAATATTTTGCCGTTTTTCCACGTTTTTGTGAATTTTCAGTTTATTGTTATTAAATATTTATATATACGATAAAAATGATGCAAACATATAATTGGTTAGAAATTAACCATAAATACTTCATTTTCAACAAACTATTTGTTTCTCGTTATGATACTGTGTAAGATATTTAAAAGGGGAGAACTTCTGTTTTTATTGCATATGCAATAAATCATATCGACGTTTCAGCCGGATTAGAGCGGTTTTACGTGTACATCTCCCATTGGTAATATAAACATAAAATCAGGAACATTTTAGTAAATTCTAATGAAAACACATTGATTTTTATCATTTGTATTGGAAACAACATTTTAATATGTATTTTCTAGGATCTAAATAATACGAAACCTCGCTCTATAATTTGAAGTTAAAATCCTCAAATTTGGTAATATAGTAACTTTTTCACGTTTTTCATGTAGTGTGATTTTACGTAAATATATTCGTTTAAAGCAATATTTCCATACTACTTCACGTTTTCTCACGATATGTGATTTGGCCTTCAAATCTCAGAATTTCGCAAAATATTGCATTTTTAAGCTAGTTTGGTTTGTATAAAAAATCATCGAATTTAACAATATTTTGACGTTTATCATCCCCCTTTTCCTTCATGCGATTTAAAAAAAATATCATCCAATTAGGCAATATTTTGCCGTTTTTCCACGTTTTTGTGAATTTTCAGATTATTGTTATTAATTTATTATATATACGATAAAAATGATGCAAACACATAATTGGTTAGAAATTAACCTTAAATACTTAATTTTCAATCAACTATTTGTTTCTCGTTAAAATACTGTGTATTGAAAGGGGAGAAGTTCTGTTTTTATTGCATATATCGACGTTTCAGCCGGATTAGAGCGGTTTTACGTGTACATCTACCATTGGTAATATAAACGGAAAATCAGGAACATTTTAGTTAATTCTAATGCAAACACATCGATTTTTTTCATTTGTATTGGAAACAACATTTTAATATGTCTTTTCTAGGATCTAAATTATACGAAACCTCGCCTTATAACTTGAAGTTAAAAATCCTCAAAATTGGTAATACAGTGACTTTTTCACGTTTTTCATGTAGTGTGATTTTACGTAAATATATTCGTTTATACCAATATTTCGATACTACTTCATATTTTCTCACGATATGTGATTTAGCTTTCAAATCTCAGAATTTCGCATAATATTGCATTTTTTAGCTAGTTTTCTTGCATTTGGTTTGTATAAAAAATCATCGAATTTAGCAATATTTTGACGTTCATCATCCTTCTTTTCCCTTATGTGATATAAACAAAATATCGAATTAGGCAATATTTTGCCGTTTTTTCACGTTTTTGTGAATTTTCAGTATATTGTTATTATTTGCTTATATATACAATAAAAATGATGCAAACATATAATTGGTTAGAAATTAACCATAAATACTTCATTTTCAACCAACTATTTGTTTCTCGTTATGATACTGTGTAAGATATTTAAAAGGGGAGAAGTTCTGTTTTTATTGCATATATCGACGTTTCAGCCGGATTAGAGCGGTTTTACGTGTACATCTTCCATTAATATAAACATAAAATCAGGAAGATTTTAGTAAATTCTAATGAAAACACATTGATTTTTATTATTTAAATTGGAAACAACATTTACTTATGTCTTTTCTGGGATCTAAGTAATACGAAACCTCGCCTTATAATTTGAAGTTAAAATCCTCAAATTTGGTAATATTGTGACTTTTTTCACGTTTTTCATGTATTGTGATTTTACGTAAATATATTCGTTTTTACCAATATTTTGATACTTCTTAATGTTTTCTCACGATATGTAATTTGGTCTTCAAATCTCAGAATTTCGCATAATATTGCATTTTTAGCAAGTTTTCTTGCATTTTGTTTTGTACTAAAAATCATCGAATTTAGCAATATTTTGACGTTTATCATCCCCCTTTTCCTTCATGCGATTTAAACAAAATATCATCGAATTAGGCAATATTTTGCCGTTTTTCCACGTTTTTGTGAATTTTCAGTTTATTGTTATTAATTTATTATATATACGATAAAAATGATTCAAACACATAATTGGTTAGAAATTAACCTTAAATAATTCATTTTAAATCAACTATTTGTTTCTCGTTAAAATACTGTGTAAGATATTGAAAGGGGAGAAGTTCTGTTTTCATTGCATATATCGACTTTTCAGCCGGATTAGAGCGGTTTTACGTATACATCTACCATTGGTAATATAAACGGAAAATCAGGAACATTTTAGTTAATTCTAATGAAAACACATCGATTTTTATCATTTGTATTGGAAACAACATTTTAATATGTCTTTTCTAGAATCTAAATGATACGAAACCTCGCTTTATAACTTGAAGGTAAAATCCTCAAATTTGGTAATATAGTGACTTTTTTCACGTTTTTCATGTAGTGTGATTTTACGTAAATACATTCGTTTATACCAATATTTCGATACTATTTAATAATTTCTCACGATATGTGATTTAGCCTTCAAATCTAAGAATCTCGCATAATATTGCATTTTTCAGCTAGTTTTCTTGCATTTGGTTTGTATAAAAAATCATCGAATTTAGCAATATTTTGACGTTCATCATCTTTCTTTTCCCTTATGTGATTTAAACAAAATATCGAATTAGGCAATATTTTGCCGTTTTTTTCACGTTTTTGTGAATTTTCAGTTTATTGTTATTAATTTATTATATATACGATAAAAATGATGCAAACACATAATTGGTTAGAAATTAACCTTAAATTCTTCATTTTCAATCAACTATGTGTTTCTCGTTAAAATACTGTGTAAGATATTGAAAGGGGAGAAGTTCTGTTTTTATTGCATATATCGACGTTTCAGCCGGATTAGAGCGGTTTTACATGTACATCTTCCAATGGTAATATAAACGGAAAATCAGGAACATTTTAGTTAATTCAAATGAAAACACATCGATATTTATCATTTGTATTGGAAACAACATTTTAATATGTATTTTCTAGGATCTAAATAATACGAAACCTCGCTCTATAATTTGAAGGTAAAATCCTTAAATTTGGTAATTTAGTAACTTTTTCACGTTTTTCATGTAGTGTGATTTTACGTAAATATATTCGTTTAAACCAATATTTCCATACTACTTCACGTTTTCTCACGATATGTGATTTGGCCTTCAAATCTCAGAATTTCGCAAAATATTGCATTTTTAAGCTAGTTTGGTTTGTATAAAAAATCATCGAATTTAACAATATTTTAACGTTCATCATCCCCCTTTTCCCTTATGTGATTTAAACAATATATCATCGAATTAGGCAATATTTTGCCGTTTTTCCACGTTTTTGGGAATTTTCAGTTTATTGTTATTAATTTATTATATATACGATAAAAATTATGCAAACACATAATTGGTTAGAAATTAACCTTAAATACTTAATTTTCAATCAACTATTTGTTTCTCGTTAAAATACTGTGTAAGATATTGAAAGGGGAGAAGTTCTGTTTTTATTGCATATATCAACGTTTCAGCCGGATTAGAGCGGTTTTACGTGTACATCTTCCATTGGTAATATAAACATAAAATCAGGAACATTTAAGTAAATTCTAATGAAAACACATTGATTTTTATTATTTGAATTGGAAACAACATTTTAATATGTCTTTTCTGGGATCTAAGTAATACGAAACCTCGCCTTATAATTTGAAGTTAAAATCCTCAAATTTGGTAATATTGTGACTTTTTTCACGTTTTTCATGTAGTGTGATTTTACGTAAATATATTCGGTTTTACCAATATTTTGATACTACTTAATGTTTTCTCACGATATGTAATTTGGTCTCCAAATCTCAGAATTTCGCATAATATTGCATTTTATAGCAAGTTTTCTTGCATTTTGTTTTGTACTAAAAATCAACGAATTTAGCAATATTTTGACGTTTATCATCCCCCATTTCCTTCATGCGATTTAAACAAAATATCATCGAATTAGGCAATATTTTGCCGTTTGTCCACGTTTTTGTGAATTTTCAGTATATTGTTATTAATTTATTATATTTACGATAAAAATGATTCAAACACATAATTGGTTAGAAATTAACCTTAAATAATTCATTTTCAATCAACTATTTGTTTCTCGTTAAAATACTGTGTAAGATATTGAAAGGGGAGAAGTTCTGTTTTTATTGCATATATCGACTTTTCAGCCGGATTAGAGTGGTTTTACGTGTACATCTACCATTGGTAATATAAACGGAAAATCAGGAACATTTTAGTTAATTCTAATGAAAACACATCGATTTTTATCATTTGTATTGGAAACAATATGTCTTTTCTAGGATCTAAATGAAACGAAACCTCGCTTTATAACTTGAAGTTAAAATCATCAAATTTGGAAATATAGTGACTTTTTTCACGTTTTTCATGTAGTGTGATTTTACGTAAATACATTCGTTTATACCAATATTTCGATAATATTTTATAATTTCTCACGATATGTGATTTAGCCTTCAAATCTCAGAATCTCGCATAATATTGCATTTTTTAGCTAGTTTTCTTGCATTTGGTTTGTATAAAAAATCATCGAATTTAGCAATATTTTGACGTTCATCATCCCTCTTTTCCCTTATGTGATATAAACAAAATATCGAATTAGGCAATATTTTGCCGTTTTTTTCACGTTTTTGTGAATTTTCAGTTTATTGTTATTATTTGCTTATATATACAATAAAAATGATGCAAACATATAATTGGTTAGAAATTAACCATAAATACTTCATTTTCAACCAACTATTTGTTTCTCGTTATGATACTGTGTAAGATATTTAAAAGGGGAAAAGTTCTGTTTTTATTGCATATATCGACGTTTCAGCCGGATTAGAGCGGTTTTACGTGTACAACTTCCAATGGTATTATAAACATAAAATCAGGAACATTTTAGTAAATTCTAATGAAAACACATTGATTTTTATTATTTGAATTGGAAACAACATTTTAATATGTCTTTTCTGGGATCTAAGTAATACGAAACCTCGCCTTATAATTTGAAGTTAAAATCCTCAAATTTGGTAATATTGTGACTTTTTTCACGTTTTTCATGTAGTGTGATTTTACGTAAATATATTCGGTTTTACCAATATTTTGATACTACTTAATGTTTTCTCACGATATGTAATTTGGTCTCCAAATCTCAGAATTTCGCATAATATTGCATTTTATAGAAAGTTTTCTTGCATTTTGTTTTGTACTAAAAATCATCGAATTTAACAATATTTTGACAGGACAATAGCAATATTTTGAAGGACATTGTGCCACGATCCAGAGGTTCTGGGAGCATTGTTGACCTTTGTCAGCAGACTGGTGAGTTTGGCTGCTGCTTGATGACGGGCAGCCTTGGGGATGTGGGGCAAGGTCCTGGTGGACGTCGCTTTGACTACTTCAAGCAGATTATCTGCTGAAATGAAGTTGAGGGAGGTATTGTTCCTCGCTCCTGCAGCAGGTTGTCCATCGTCACTGCCCCGGAGCAGGCGCCTAGACCCTAGACAACCACCTGAATTGACAGAATAATAGTGGACAGTTCCATTTGAATTGAGACGATACCGTCTGTCACACACTTGACAGTTTCCTCTTGGGTGGTCATCTTCTTGGCTGGAAAGAGGCTGTGTGTCAGGTGCGACATGTGCCATGCCTAGATGTGATGACGCCTGGCTGCCCACTGAGTGCACCCTCTCCTTCCCAGGTGGAGAGTAACACGGCAAGCATTACCCTCCTGGGGGAGTTGGGCATGGCCTGGGCACCGTGTGTGGGTAGGCTGTGTGTTGATGGGCGGCTGGCTGGGTCGGGCGCAGGTAGCGGGGTGGGAGAAGATGGCGGGCGGGGGTGGTGGAGGGGGGCACGCGAGGGAGGCTGCCGTCACACTTGTTACACACTATCAACACTCGGGGAAATCACTAGGGCACTTTGTTTTTAACACTACAATCACCGATTTTCTTATGAACGCACTAACTTTCCACTAACATCACTGTAGGCAGCTCGAGAGCCTCCCCCATCACTCCCCCCTTCCCCACGTACCCCGTCTTGGGGGCTGGTGGGTGGCGGCACTGAGACGGCGGCGACCCTCCCCTCACCCTCACCCATGTGCCTGCCTGTACACTGTACCTGCCTCGCCATACACAAAGCTCAGACAACGCACCTTTCAACGTTCATAGTGTTGGAATGAAGGAGATACGGTTCTTCTTGTCACCCCCGGGGGCTTCATCAGGTAATCATACCTACACAGGTCAAGTTTTGGCTGGCTCATGCATCGTGATCCGCGTTGAAATTGGTTCAAGTGTAGGACCTTGCTCACTACGTGCTCACCTAGCTGGCTCTCCGTCCTCCCTCCCTATCCTCTCTCTCTCTCTCTCTCTCTCTCTCTCTCTCTCTCTCTCTCTCTCTCTCTCTCTCTCTCTCTCTCTCTCTCTCTCTCTCTCTCTCTCTCTCTCTCTCTCTCTCTCTCTCTCTCTCTCTCTCTCTCTCTCTCTCTCTCTCTCTCTCTCTATATATATATATATATATATATATTATTAAATATGACCGAAAAAGTAAGATTAATAATTCTAACACGAATTTTCTCAATCTTTCGTACATTACGCTTCACTGTTGGAGGTAAATCAAAAATCAATTCTCCAAAATTCATTTTTATTTCTAGTCTGACGCGACACGGGCGCGTTTCGTAAAACTTATTACATTTTCAAAGACTTTAGTTCACAAATACACAACTGATTAGAACTTACGTATCTCCGATTTTATATCTACATTTGAGTGAGGTGGGAGGGGTGATGTGGCATTAACACAAGACAGAACAAGAGGGGATATTAATAGGGTATTAAAAGTATCAACACAAGACAGAACACAAACAATGGGTATTGAATAGAAGTGTTTGTAGAAAGCCTATTGGTCCATATTTCTTGATGCTTCTATATTGGAGCGGAGTCTTGAGGTGGGTAGAATATAGTTGTGCAATAATTGGCTGTTGATTGCAGGTGTTGACTTCTTGATGTGTAGTGCCTCGCAAACGTCAAGCCGCCTGCTATCGCTGTATCTATCGATGATTTCTGTGTTGTTTACTAGGATTTCTCTGGCGATGGTTTGGTTGTGGGAAGAGATTATATGTTCCTTAATGGAGCCCTGTTGCTTATGCATCGTTAAACGCCTAGAAAGAGATGTTGTTGTCTTGCCTATATACTGGGTTTTTTGGAGCTTACAGTCCCCAAGTGGGCATTTGAAGGCATAGACGACGTTAGTCTCTTTTAAAGCGTTCTGTTTTGTGTCTGGAGAGTTTCTCATGAGTAGGCTGGCCGTTTTTCTGGTTTTATAGTAAATCGTCAGTTGTATCCTCTGATTTTTGTCTGTAGGGATAACGTTTCTATTAACAATATCTTTCAGGACCCTTTCCTCCGTTTTATGAGCTGTGGAAAAGAAGACCAAACTAAGTTCTGACCAAACTAACTCTGACCAAACTAAGTTCCAAAGGGTAACGAAGGACACTACAGCCGAATTAAAAGCAAAGGTCAACAAACTGATCGAAACTGTGAACGCCAAGAAATCCGGACTCCACCTGCCAAAGATCATTGGGGAATATAAACCTGGATATGCGTATGGAAATGTCAAGACGCACAAGCCTGGAAACCCACTTCGGCCAATCATTAGCCAGATACCCACACCCACGTACAGACTGGCGAAGCGACTCAACGGCCTGCTGACTCCTTATGTTCCTTGCGCCTTCAGCCTGAAGTCTCCAAAGGAATTTGTTGACTTACTGCGGGGCACACGGGCCACAGGGATAAGAGCCTCGTTGGACGTAGAATCGCTGTTTACCAACGTACCTGTGGACGAGACAATCGGAATGATAGCCGACAGAGTGTATCGTGATCCAGCCTGTACTCCTCTTGACATGCCAGAAAATATTCTGAGGAAACTACTCCAAGCTTGTACTAAAGAGGCACCCTTCTTGAGCCCGGATGGGCACATGTATAAGCAAGTAGATGGGGTCGCCATGGGTTCTCCCCTAGGTGTCCTGTTTGCAAACTTCTACATGGGTACCATCGAGCAAAAAGTCTTAGTTGACATGAACCTGAAACCGGCCATATACTGCAGGTATGTTGACGACATTTTTACACAGGTACCTGATGTCAGACATCTGCAGGAGCTGAAGGAGGCATTTGAGCAGAGTTCCGTGCTGCGTTTCACTTACGAGATGGAAAAGGATGGGAAGCTGCCCTTTCTAGATGTAACAGTCATGGAAAAGGGCGGAGGTTTCCACACTGCAGTCTACACTAAGGAAACAAACATAGGAATGTGCCTAAATGCCAACAGCGACTGCCCTGACAGGTACAAGAGGAGTGTTGTTGACGCATATGTCGACCGTGCTCTCAGCCACAGCTCAGAATGGAAGCAAGTCGACGAAGAACTATGTAGGGTAAGGCAGGTCCTAGTCAATAACGGCTTCTCCAATGGTTTCATCGAAGACATCATAAGAAGGAAAATGAAAAGCCATGCAACCTCTGAAGAGACAACTAACACAACACCTATACCCCCTATTAGACTATTTTACAGGAACTTCTTTTCCACAGCTCATAAAACGGAGGAAAGGGTCCTGAAAGATATTGTTAATAGAAACGTTATCCCTACAGACAAAAATCAGAGGATACAACTGACGATTTACTATAAAACCAGAAAAAACGGCCAGCCTATTCATGAGAAACTCTCCAGACACAAAACAGAACGCTTTAAAAGAGACTAACGTCGTCTATGCCTTCAAATGCCCACTTGGGGACTGTAAGCTCCAAAAAACCCAGTATATAGGCAAGACAACAACATCTCTTTCTAGGCGTTTAACGATGCATAAGCAACAGGGCTCCATTAAGGAACATATAATCTCTTCCCACAACCAAACCATCGCCAGAGAAATCCTAGTAAACAACACAGAAATCATCGATAGATACAGCGATAGCAGGCGGCTTGACGTTTGCGAGGCACTACACATCAAGAAGTCAACACCAGCAATCAACAGCCAATTATTGCACAACTATATTCTACCCACCTCAAGACTCCGCTCCAATATAGAAGCATCAAGAAATATGGACCAATAGGCTTTCTACAAACACTTCTATTCAATACCCATTGTTTGTGTTCTGTCTTGTGTTGATACTTTTAATACCCTATTAATATCCCCTCTTGCTCTGTCTTGTGTTAATGCCACATCACCCCTCCCACCTCACTCAAATGTAGATATAAAATCGGAGATACGTAAGTTCTAATCAGTTGTGTATTTGTGAACTAAAGTCTTTGAAAATGTAATAAGTTTTACGAAACACGCCCGTGTCGCGTCAGACTAGAAATAAAAATGAATTTTGGAGAATTGATTTTTGATTTACCTCCAACAGTGAAGCGTAATGTACGAAAGATTGAGAAAATTCGTGTTAGAATTATTAATCTTACTTTTTCGGTCATATTTAATAATATATGTCTACAGGAAAGACTGCTACCAAAATATACTAATATATATATATATATATATATATATATATATATATATATATATATATATATATATATATATATATATATATATATATATATATATATATATATATATATATATATGTCGTACCTAGTAGCCAGAACGCACTTCTCAGCCTACTATGCAAGTCCCGATTTGCCTAATAAGCCAAGTTTTCATGAATTAATTGTTTTTCGACTACCTAACCTACCTAACCTAACCTAACCTAACTTTTTCGGCCACCTAACCTAACCTAACCTATTAAGATAGGTTAGGTTAGGTTAGGTAGGGTTGGTCAGGTTCGGTCATATATCTACGTTAATTTTAACTCCAATAAGAAAAAATTGACCTCATACGTAATGAAATGGGTAGCTTTATCATTTCATAAGATAAAAATTAGAGAAAATATATTAATTAAGGAAAACTTGGCTTATTAGGCAAATCGGGCCTTGCATAGTAGACTGAGAAGTGCGTTCTGGCTACTAGGTACGACATATATATATATATATATATATATATATATATATATATATATATATATATATATATATATATATATGTCGTACCTAGTAGCCAGAACGCACTTCTTAGCCTACTATGCAAGGCCCAATTTGCCTAATAAGCCAAGTTTTCATGAATTAATGGTATTTCGTCTACCTAACCTACCTAACCTAACCTAACCTAACGTTTTCGGCTACCTAACCGAACCTAACCTATAAAGATAGGTTAGGTTAGGTTAGGTAGGGTTGGTTAGGTTCGGTCATATATCTACGTTAATTTTAACTCCAATAAAAAAAAATTGACCTCATACATAATGAAATGGGTAGCTTTATCATGGCATAAGAAAAAAATTTGAGAAAATATATTAATTCAGGAAAACTTGGCTTATTAGGCAAATCGGGCCTTGCATAGTAGGCTGAGAAGTGCGTTCTGGCTACTAGGTACGACATATATATATATATATATATATATATATATATATATATATATATATATATATATATATATATATATATTCGCAGACCGTGGCGAAGCTCCTCTTGATGATGGCATTAACTTCTTCATATCTTGCAATCTTACTCTGTGATTTATGACATACCAGACCATGACGACCATTTTGGTCTGCCATCGCAATCCCGCAGATGCACCTATGTTCGGTGAGAATGGGGGCAGCAAGGCGAAGAGCAACTCCATTGCGGAGAGCGTCCTGACTGAGGCGAGTTCCCAAGGCTGCATTTAGTTGACCGGCTGCTCGTCCCCAAGACGCAACCGCAATCGCAGTGTCCTAGCTCCCGGTTACCTGTTTACTGTTAGGTGAACAGCGTCATTAGGTGGAAGGAAACGTGCCCAACCATTTCTGTCCAGACCGGAAATCAAGCCTGAGATGTCTAATTTTTAGTCGAAAACGAAGCCAACTGTACTATTTGTAGTAGTAATAAAAGCAGCCGAATTTTTATATCAAATAGTTAGTTTGTGCAATGGATACGTTGACAACTTGCGTCAAACTGGATTTTGATGATATCTGGACACCTGGACACAACAGCCAACCTCATGAATACGTTACCTATCCACTTGAACATTCCTCCTGGTCAAGTAGACACAATAAATTCATGTAAACAGCACTTAGGAACCATTTAATTTCATAGCCTCCATGCGGAACCTCAAGTTAATTACACACAGCACATGCATCCGCTCACTTCCAGTTCCGAAGTTGCTGATTGAGAATGAAAGTAAATATAATAAAATAATAGCCAGAATAAAATATATTCGTTAGTTTGAATGGCTTTTCTCGTTATTGTCAATTTCCTTGTTTCTGATTTTCTTTCAGTCACATCGAAAAAGACGGCATGGCACTGTGCCATCAACGCGATACGTGGCACCACTTAGTTATGATTTTTTTAAGCTGTTTTTCTGTGACCAGCTAATATTTTTAACCTTTTGTTCTCACAGGACTGAGTAAGTTATTTATTATGAAGCTACGACAGGAAGTTTTACCATTAAGACTGATGAGCTGACGTTAGGAGGCAGTGTTTTAAAAATATGTTGTTGTTGTTTCAGATTTAGCTACTCAAACGAAGTGTCCGTGCAGCACGGGCTATGACGAGCCGTAACACATCACAATTCAACGCACGCTCTTCCTCCACACTTGAGGTTTCTA
The DNA here is from genome assembly GCF_040958095.1 of Procambarus clarkii. Lineage (NCBI taxonomy): Eukaryota > Metazoa > Arthropoda > Malacostraca > Decapoda > Cambaridae > Procambarus > Procambarus clarkii. The sequence continues at coordinate 50,053,395 of NC_091167.1, forward strand.
TTAACCGCTCAGAAGAATTTTGTTTTGGAGTAATCGCGAGGGAAGACTTTACCTTAAATCCACAATAAAGTAGCTGAGATAACTGTATGAACAGGCTGGATAACAAAAACTTTATAACTTAAAAATAAGAGATATTAAACCAATGATCGTACTTTTTTGAAAACGATCCAAGGTGAAATATTTTCTCACAATAACAGCTCCAATTAAAGCAGGAGACGATGTTGACCTGACTAGCGCGCAGAGGTCATTCACTGTCTAATTCACGCAATAAAACATATGCATTACTGGTTCCATTTAAAATCTCTAAATCCCTATTTTCTAGAGCGTTGGCGAGAGATATACATAATAATTCGGGCTGGAAAAATGTTAGATGCCTGTTTATAAATCTAAACACAGAAATACCATTTTGTGAGACCAGGAGGCATACCAGGAAGTGCAAAACACCCCATTGAAAATTTGAGTTGCAGTATGTACACTAAAAGCCAATTCTCTCAACATCAAGGGACTAAGACTTTTGAATATACCCTCTACACGCATTAGCGTGTAGAGGGGTATATTCAATACTAGTCGATCTCTCACAGTCTTCCAAAGATAATTTGATAAACACATATAAAAAAAAAATGCGATTCAACTGGGATATGAGACATCCGCCAGACTGCGGGTGGCGCCCCATAAGTCTGGATGACCCCGCCATTTGCCTGGTCAGAGACATGGCTCCAAAACCATCACAAGGTCGCGCCAGAGCCTTAACGTTTCCATAAGAACAATGCTAATGTGGCTCTGGACAACACCGAAGACAAACAACCTCACAGACTAGAAAAACACCAGGTAAACCTGGCCTCTACCAGCGAAGAATTGTGAGTCTACGAACTCTTGAACTCATGCGCAGACAATTCATAGACCAAAAACATATCGTTATTTAGGGGACGTTTTCTTGACAACCTGAATCTAGTGGACTAAATATATAATATTCCAAGACTCACCTTGAGGGCAAGGCTAATTTCACTTCATAAACATAGGGGAAATAGGCTAAGAGTTTGCTATCCGGGAGCAGAGATTGGTGATATAATAAACAACATGAATGATATTATGGCTGGAAATGGGAACAAAACCCATTATTTATATCAGTGGCAGTGAAAATGATGTAGGACGAGTTAGGATTGAGGCACTGATACAGAGGTTTAAGACAGCAATAGAACCAGTTAGGAGCATGGAAGGTTAGGAGCATTTCTACTTATAAGGATCTGAAGAACCTAATAGGTAGAAAGACAGCTTGGTACAAAAAGATTAAGAATGGGGAAGACAGATTAGAACAAGAATTCGTCCAACTGGTTAGAAATGTTAAAAAGAGATAAGTAGGGCAAAAAGAAACTATGAAGTTCGAATAGCAGGGCAAGCAAAGACAAATCCTAAATTTTTTTTCAGTTATATCGAACAGAGATTAGGGAAAGGATAGGTCCATTAAACACTGAGACAGATCAGATAACTGATAATGATTATGAAATAAGTAATATTTTTAATAAATATTTTATCTCTGTATTTACTAAAGAGGAACCTAACATTACGCCTTCAGCCGAACAAGTCTATGTGGGTGGGGGGAAAAAACAGGTTGACTAGCTTAGCAGTTACCCGGGAGGATGCTAATAAACAAATAATGAAACTCAATCCAAACAAATCCCCAGATCCAGACGAAGTGTTTGCCAAGGTGCTTAAGGAATGCAAAGAGGAGCTTTATAAGCAGAGTGACAGGTAGAGTGCCAGAGTCGTGGAAGGTTGCTAATGTGGTACCATTTTTCAAAAATAGGAGATAGATCACTTTTGTCAAACTATCAGCCAATTAGCTTAACGTCTATTGGGAGAGAGTTACTTGAAATGATAATTGCAAATACCATTCGTCTTCATCTTCAAAACATAATTTAATAAAAAGATTTCCTTAATTCAAGAAAATATTGACAACATCGTTTTACAAATGTTCGTTATTGTTTAACAATCAACATAAGAATAGAACTCACCATAAATATCCAAATTACAAAACTATTAACTCTGAGATAGACAATGAGAGTAAGAACAAAACAGGAACGTGAAAATGCCAATGTAGACATCACTGCTCAAAACGACACGCCTAATACACTGGATTTATCTTTGAATATACTCCCACCCCTTTTCTTCGCCTTTTTCTTCACCCGTTTACTCTTTAATCTTAACCCCCCCCCCCCTACTCACAACTCTTCACCTATTTGTACTTGTATGTACCGGACCTCCCTAATGGTATAAATTCAATACGCCAAGTACTGTCATTTTTTTATGATGTTTCTTATGTTTTTCTAAGAAAAAAACATAAGAAATAATGAGAAGATTCGTGTTAGAATAATTAATCTTACCCTTTCGGTCATATTCAACAACACGTGATGAAAAATGTGAGTGTGAGACCCCGGAGGAAGAACTGAAACAGTAATTTCCAAAAGTACTTTCGTATATTAATACATCTTCAGAAGGAATGATGATGTATTAATATACATCTTCATTTTGAATATATTAATACATAGAATATAATAGGAGAACTAGCAGTACCCGGTCACGCGTTGCTGTGGCTCAGCAACGCATGTGCGTTGCTGAGTCACAGCAACCTTCCCTGTCCCCCTGTCCTCCCCACCATTCCCCCTCACCCATCTCCTCGGCCTCCCAACCATTCCCCACTCCACCATCCCCTCGTCCTCCCCACTCCACCATCCCCTCTTCCTTCCCACCATGCACCACTTCCCTGTCCCTTTGTCCTCCCCACCATTCTCCATTCCCCCATCCCCGCGTCCCCAACAACCAAACTCCCCCGTCCCCTCGTCCTTCCCCACCATTAACCCCCTCCCTTGTCCCCCTCGTCCTCCACACCATCTCTCACTTCCGTCCCCTCGTCATCCCCACCATCTCTCACTTCCGTCCTCTCGTCATCCCCACCATTCCCCACTCCCTCGTCCGATGCCTTCCCAAATGGTCTGATGCTCCCATCAGAAAATTGGGAACATCAAGTGATCTGATGTTCCCATCACTGAAATATAAGAAAAACAATTAAAAAATGAAATGAAAATATGGAAAAGTAAAAAAATAAATTATTCTCACGAAATGAACGGTATGGTAAACAACACAGCTCAATTCCTATGCAAGTCACACAAAATAATTAAATCAAAATGAAAATAAATCAAAATCTATGCAAATTCAATTTATCAATGCAATCAGAAACACTGAAATGGAATTGTAACATATTTATTACAGCATGTGTGTTGCTCTTATATGCAACAGATGGCGCTATTTTTCTAGAGAAACATAGTTTTATCTGTCACAGGTGTGTGGCATCTATACTTATACTTACGAAATGAACGGTGTGGTGAATAACACAGCTCCATTCCAACACAATGTTACACAAAATAATTAAATAAAAAATAAACTAAATCGAAATCTATGAAAATAAAATTTATCAATGCAATCGGAAAAATTGAAATGGAATTCATGACATATTTAGTATAGCGTGCATGTTGCTATTATGTGCAACAGATAGCGCTGTTTTTCAAAAATGCATATTTTTACCTATCACAGGAGTGGCATTTATATAGTAGGAATATGAAAAGATGCGCATATTGGAATGGAACGTTGTGTCAGAATTTCAAAGCAATCGGTGAAGAACTTTGGGAGATTACAACGTGTGTTGTTCTTACATCCAACAGATGGCGATGTTTAAAAAAAAAAAACATGTTTTCTCTGGTCACAGGTAAGGCATATATATAGTAAATATATAGAAACATGCGCCTGTTCGAATGCAACGTCGTGTCAAAAATTTCAAAGCAATCGGTAAAGAGGTTTCGAAGATTTCTCTCACATGAAAATCACATGAAAAACACAGTTTAAAAAAAAACATGTTTTTTTTCCGTCACAGACGTGACATCCATATATTATGTATAAAAACCTGCTTGGATCCGAATGGAACACCGTGTAAAAATTCCAAAGCAATTGAAGAAGAATTTTCGGAGATTAGCGAATTTGAACAAACGAATATTTCAATTTTTATTTATAGATATATCAATACATTCCTTCTGAAGATGTATTAATATACGAAAGTACTTAAGGAAATTCCTTTATATATATATATATATATATATATATATATATATATATATATATATATATATATATATATATATATATATATATATATATATATATATATATATATATATATATATATATATATATATATATATATATATATGCGAACAAGCCTGAATGGTCCCCAGGATAATATGCAACTGAAAACTCACACCCCAGAAGTGACTCGAACCCATACTCCCAGGTGCAACGCAACTGGTATGTACAAGACGCCTTAATCCACTTGACCATCACGACCGGACATAATGAGGTGATAGCCGAGGCTATTTGAACCACCCCACCGCCGGCACTCGGATAGTAATCTTGGGCATAGCATTTTACCAAATCACCTCATTCTTTGGGGCACACGTGAGGAACACAAATGCGAACAAGCCTGAATGGTCCCCAGGACAATATGCAACTGAAAACTCACACCCCATATATATATATATGTATATATATATATATATATATATATATATATATATATATATATATATATATATATATATATATATATATATATATATATATATAAATATATATATGTCGCACCTAGTAGCCAGAACTCACTTCTCAGCCTACTATGCAAGGCCCGATATGCCTAATAAGCCAAGTTTTCCTGAATTAATATATTTTCTCAAATTTTTTTCTTATGAAATGATAAAGCTATCCATTTCATTATGTATGAGGTCAATTTTTGTTTATTGTAGTTAAAATTAACGTAGATATATGACCGAACCTAACCAACCCTACCTAACCTAACCTAACCTATCTTTATGGGTTAGGTTAGGTTAGGTAGCCGAAAAAGTTAGGTTAGGTTAGGTTAGGTAGGTTAGGTAGTCGAAAAAACATTAATTCATGAAAACTTGGCTTATTAGGCAAATCGGGCCTTGCATAGTAGGCTGAGAAGTGCGTTCTGGCTACTAGGTACGGCATATATATATATATATATATATATATATATATATATATATATATATATATATATATATATATATATATATATATATATATATATATATATATATATATATATATATATATATATATATAAATATATATAACTGAAAACTCACACCCTAGAAGTGACTCGAACCCATACTGCCAGGAGCAACGCAACTGGTATGTACAGGGACGCCTTAATCCGCTTGACCATCACGACCGGACATAAGGAAGTGATAGCCGAAGCTATTTGAACCACTTCCCCGCCGGCACTCGGATGGTAATCTTGGGCATAGCATTTTATTAAATCACCTCATTCTTTGGGGCACACGTGAGGAACACAAATGCAAACAAGCCTGAATGGTCCCCAGGACTATATACAACTGAAAACTCACACCCCAGAAGTGACTCGAACCCATACTGCCAGGAGCAACGCAACTGGTATGTACAGGGACGCCTTAATCCGCTTGACCATCACGACCGGACATAAGGAAGTGATAGCCGAAGCTATTTGAACCACTTCCCCGCCGGCACTCGGATGGTAATCTTGGGCATAGCATTTTATCAAATCACCTCATTCTTTGGGGCACACGTGAGGAACACAAATGCAAACAAGCCTGAATGGTCCCCAGGACTATATACAACTGAAAACTCACACCCCAGAAGTGACTCGAACCCATACTGCCAGGAGCAACGCAACTGGTATGTACAGGGACGCCTTAATCCGCTTGACCATCACGATCGGACATAAGGAAGTGATAGCCGAAGCTATTTGAACCACTTCCCCGCCGGCACTCGGATGGTAATCTTGGGCATAACATTTTATCAAATCACCTCATTCTTTGGGGCACACGTGAGGAACACAAATGCAAACCAGCCTGAATGGTCCCCAGGACTATATACAACTGAAAACTCACACCCCAGAAGTGACTCGAACCCATACTGCCAGGAGCAACGCAACTGGTATGTACAGGGACGCCTTAATCCGCTTGACCATCACGACCGGACATAAGGAAGTGATAGCCGAAGCTATTTGAACCACTTCTCCCCGGCACTCGGATGGTAATCTTGGGCATAGCATTTTATCAAATCACCTCATTCTTTGGGGCACACGTGAGGAACACAAATGCAAACAAGCCTGAATGGTCCCCAGGACTATATACAACTGAAAACTCACACCCCAGAAGTGACTCGAACCCATACTGCCAGGAGCAACGCAACTGGTATGTACAGGGACGCCTTAATCCGCTTGACCATCACGACCGGACATAATGAAGTGATAACCGAAGCTATTTGAACCACTTCCCCGCCGGCACTCGGATGGTAATCTTGGGCATAGCATTTTATCAAATCACCTCATTCTTTGGGGCACACGTGAGGAACACAAATGCAAACAAGCCTGAATGGTCCCCAGGACTATATACAACTGAAAACTCACACCCCAGAAGTGACTCGAACCCATACTGCCAGGAGCAACGCAACTGGTATGTACAGGGACGCCTTAATCCGCTTGACCATCACGATCGGACATAAGGAAGTGATAGCCGAAGCTATTTGAACCACTTCCCCGCCGGCACTCGGATGGTAATCTTGGGCATAACATTTTATCAAATCACCTCATTCTTTGGGGCACACGTGAGGAACACAAATGCAAACCAGCCTGAATGGTCCCCAGGACTATATACAACTGAAAACTCACACCCCAGAAGTGACTCGAACCCATACTGCCAGGAGCAACGCAACTGGTATGTACAGGGACGCCTTAATCCGCTTGACCATCACGACCGGACATAAGGAAGTGATAGCCGAAGCTATTTGAACCACTTCTCCCCGGCACTCGGATGGTAATCTTGGGCATAGCATTTTATCAAATCACCTCATTCTTTGGGGCACACGTGAGGAACACAAATGCAAACAAGCCTGAATGGTCCCCAGGACTATATACAACTGAAAACTCACACCCCAGAAGTGACTCGAACCCATACTGCCAGGAGCAACGCAACTGGTATGTACAGGGACGCCTTAATCCGCTTGACCATCACGACCGGACATAATGAAGTGATAACCGAAGCTATTTGAACCACTTCCCCGCCGGCACTCGGATGGTAATCTTGGGCATAGCATTTTATCAAATCACCTCATTCTTTGGGGCACACGTGAGGAACACAAATGCAAACAAGCCTGAATGGTCCCCAGGACTATATACAACTGAAAACTCACACCCCAGAAGTGACTCGAACCCATACTGCCAGGAGCAACGCAACTGGTATGTACAGGGACGCCTTAATCCGCTTGACCATCATGACCGGACATAAGGAAGTGATAGCCGAAGCTATTTGAACCACTTCCCCGCCGGCACTCGGATGGTAATCTTGGGCATAGCATTTTATCAAATCACCTCATTCTTTGGGGCACACGTGAGGAACACAAATGCAAACAAGCCTGAATGGTCCCCAGGACTATATACAACTGAAAACTCACACCCCAGAAGTGACTCGAACCCATACTGCCAGGAGCAATGTAACTGGTATGTACAGGGACGCCTTAATCCGCTTGACCATCACGACCGGACATAAGGAAGTGATAGCCGAAGCTATTTGAACCACTTCCCCGCCGGCACTCGGATGGTAATCTTGCGCATAGCATTTTATCAAATCACCTCATTCTTTGGGGCACACGTGAGGAACACAAATGCAAACAAGCCTGATTGGTCCCCAGGACTATATACAACTGAAAACTCACACCCCAGAAGTGACTCGAACCCATACTGCCAGGAGCAACGCAACTGGTATGTACAGGGACGCCTTAATCCGCTTGACCATCACGACAGGACATAAGGAAGTGATAGCCGAAGCTATTTGAACCACTTCCCCGCCGGCACTCGGATGGTAATCTTGGGCATAACATTTTATCAAATCACCTCATTCTTTGGGGCACACGTGAGGAACACAAATGCAAACACGCCTGAATGGTCCCCAGGACTATATACAACTGAAAACTCACACCCCAGAAGTGACTCGAACCCATACTGCCAGGAGCAATGCAACTGGTATGTACAGGGACGCCTTAATCCGCTTGACCATCACGACCGGACATAAGGAAGTGATAGCCGAAGCTATTTGAACCACTTCCCCGCCGGCACTCGGATGGTAATCTTGGGCATAACATTTTATCAAATCACCTCATTCTTTGGGGCACACGTGAGGAACACAAATGCAAACAAGCCTGAATGGTCCCCAGGACTATATACAACTAAAAACTCACACCCCAGAAGTGACTCGAACCCATACTGCCAGGAGCAACGCAACTGGTATGTACAGGGACGCCTTAATCCGCTTGACCATCACGACCGGACATAAGGAAGTGATAGCCGAAGCAATTTGAACCACTTCCCTGCCGACACTCGGATGGTAATCTTGGGCATAGCATTTTATCAAATCACCTCATTCTTTGGGGCACACGTGAGGAACACAAATGCAAACAAGCCTGAATGGTCCCCAGGACTATATACAACTGAAAACTCACATCCCAGAAGTGACTCGAACCCATACTGCCAGGAGCAACGCAACTGGTATGTACAGGGACGCCTTAATCCGCTTGACCATCACGACCGGACATAAGGAAGTGATAGCCGAAGCTATTTGAACCACTTCCCCGCCGGCACTCGGATGGTAATCTTGGGCATAACATTTTATCAAATCACCTCATTCTTTGGGGCACACGTGAATACAACACAAATGCAAACAAGCCTGAATGGTCCCCAGGACTATATACAACTGAAAACTCACACCCCAGAAGTGACTCGAACCCATACTGCCAGGAGCAACGCAACTGGTATGTACAGGGACGCCTTAATCCGCTTGACCATCATGACCGGACATAAGGAAGTGATAGCTGAAGCTATTTGAACCACTTCCCTGCCGGCACTCGGATGGTAATCTTGGGCATAGCATTTTATCAAATCACCTCATTCTTTGGGGCACACGTGAGGAACACAAATGCAAACAAGCCTGAATGGTCCCCAGGACTATATACAACTGAAAACTCACACCCCAGAAGTGACTCGAACCCATACTGCCAGGAGCAACGCAACTGGTATGTACAGGGACACCTTAATCCGCTTGACCATCACGACCGGACATAAGGAAGTGATAGCCGAAGCTATTTGAACCACTTCCCCGCCGGCACTCGGATGGTAATCTTGGGCATAGCATTTTATCAAATCACCTCATTCTTTGGGGCACACGTGAGGAACACAAATGCAAACAAGCCTGAATGGTCCCCAGGACTATATACAACTGAAAACTCACACCCCAGAAGTGACTCGAACCCATACTGCCAGGAGCAACGCAACTGGTATGTACAGGGACGCCTTAATCCGCTTGACCATCACGACCGGACATAAGGAAGTGATAGCCGAAGCTATTTGAACCACTTCCCCGCCGGCACTTGGAAGTGCCGGTGGGGAAGTGGTTCAAATAGCTTCGGCTATCACTTCCTTATGTCTGGTCGTGATGGTCAAGCGGATTAAGGCGTCACTGTCCATACCACTTGCGTTGCTCCTGGCAGTATGGATTCGAGTCACTTCTGGGGTGTGAGTTTTCAGTTGTAAATAGTCCTGGGGACCATTCAGGCTTGTTTGTGTGTATATATATATATATATATATATATATATATATATATATATATATATATATATATATATATATATATATATATATATATATATTTATATAGAATGAGAGAAGGGGGATGAACCAGCCTTGCATGATCTGATATTTACCCTAAATGAGTCGGATATAAAGGAAGTTAAGTTGGAAGCCCCCTTGGGAATGAGTGATCATAGTGTATTGAGCTTTGAGTGCCTGGTTGAGCTAGGAATTATCACCCCCAAAAAAGAACTGGGAAAACAAAGGGCTGGCATACCGAAAGGGAAACTATGAGGAGATGAATAAATTCCTATGGGATATACATTGGGATACAGAACTCGGAACCAAGTCCTTACAAGACATGATGGACTATGTCACCCAAAAATGTCAGGAGGCTGTAAGCCGGTTTGTCCCAGCCCAACAGGAAAAAACAGAGAAGCAAAGGAAGAATCTGTGGTTTAATAGGGAATGTATGAAAGCAAAGGAGCTGAACAAAAGGGCATGGAGGAACTTCCGTAATAACAGAACACCAGAAAGTAGAGAGAGATACCAGAGAACCAAGAACGAGTATGTTAGTGTTAGAAGAGCAGCTGAGAAAAGGTATGAAAATGATATAGCTAATAAAGCCAAGACCGAACAAAAGCTACTACACAGTCACATCAGGAGGAAGACAACAATGAAGGAACAGGTGATGAAACTTAGGGTGGGCGAGGACAGGTACACAGAGAATGACAAAGAGGTGTGTAAAGAACTCAACAAAAGGTTCCAGGCGGTCTTTGCAATAGAACAGGGAGAGGTCACGGCGCTAGGAGAGGTGGCAGCAAACCAGGTGACCTTGGAAAGGTTCGAAATTACAAGAGATGAGGTCAAGAAGCACCTGTTGGAGCTGGATGTGAGAAAAGCTGATGGGCCGGATGGAATCTCGCCATGGGTATTGAAAGAGTGTGCAGGAGCACTTTGCTTGCCACTCTCCATAGTGTATAGAAGGTCACTGGAAACCAGAGACCTACCAGAAGTATGGAAGACTGCTAATGTAGTACCAATATTTAAAAAGGGTGACAGACAAGAGGCACTGAACTACAGGCCAATGTCCTTAACTTGTATACCATGCAGATTGTGAGAAAAAATCTAGTAACACATCTGGAGAGAAGAGACTTTGTGACAACCCATCAACATGGGTTCAGGGAGGGTAAATCTTGCCTTACAGGCTTGATAGA
>NC_091167.1:50069339-50084339 GCF_040958095.1 Procambarus clarkii
GGTGAAATTGGATATAAGAAAGTGAGCTTCAAGGTAATGTACTCAAACATTGATGGGATTACCAATAAAGCAAGTGAACTGGCAGAAAGGGTGCAAGAAGAAAACCCTGATGTAATAGGACTAACAGAAACAAAATTGTCAGGAGTCGTAACAGATGCTGTGTTTCCAAAGGACTACTATATAGTAAGGAAAGAGAGGGAAGGGAGAGGAGGTGGAGGAGTGGCCCTGCTGATAAGGAAGGACTGGAGTTTTGATGAGATAGAAATTCCGGGCTGTGACGGATTCAGAGATTACATAACAGGAACTATAACAATGGGTGGACCTAAGATAATAGTGACAGTCATTTACAACCCTTCCCTAAATGACAGAAGACCTAGACAGGAGTTTGATAGGAACAACATGGCAACCATTAATATAATAGAGAGAGCAGCTTCAGTTGCCTGCAGGAATGGCTCAAGACTCTTAATCATGGATGATTTCAACCATGGAAAGATAGACTGGGAGAATGGGGACCCACATGGTGGTGCAGATACGTGGCGAGCTAAACTCTTGGAAGTGGCAACAAGGAATTTTCTGAGCCAGCATGTCAAGGAACCCACAAGAATGAGAGGCAATGATGAACCAGCTAGACTCAACTTAATATTCACCCTGAATGAGTCAGAAATAAGGGAAGTCAAAGTTGAAGCCCCCATAGGAATGAGTGACCACAGTGTACTGACCTTTGAGTACTTGGTGGAGGTAGGGATAACCTATCCAAGGATGGGAGTGGAGGGGAAAAGACTGAATTACCGAAGAGGAAAATGTGACGAGATGAGGAACTTCCTCAGGGGAATACCATGGGAAACAGAACTTAGAGACATGAATGTGTAGGTCATGATGGATATTGTCACCCAAAAGTGCCAGGAAGCTGCAGACAGGTTTATCCCCGTCCAAAAGGAGAAAAACGAAAAACAACAGAAAAACCCATGGTTCAACCAGGAATGTAAGGTAGCGAAACAACTGAGTAAAAGAACATGGAGAAACTACAGAAATAACAGAACACCAGAGAGCAGGGAGAGATACCAGAGGGCCAGAAATGAGTACATCAGAGTGAGGAGGGAAGCAGAGAGACAGTTTGAAAATTAAATCGCGAGTAAAGCCAAGACCCAACCAAAGCTGCTCCACAGCCATATCAGGAGGAAAACAGCAGTGAAGGAACAAGTGATGAAGCTGCAGAAAGGGGAGAACAGATACACAGAGAATGACAAGGAGGTGTGTGAAGAACTCAACAAGAGATTCCAGGAGGTCTTCACAATAGAAAAAGGAGAAGCCCCTGCACTAAATGAGGAGGCGGCAAACCAAGCAACCTTGGAGGAATTTGACCTCACCAGTGATGAGGTCAAAAGGTGTCTGCTGGAGCTAGATGTGACAAAGGCTGTTGGGCCTGATAGAATCTCACCATGGATACTAAAGGAAGGTGCAGAAGCACTAAGTGTGCCACTCTCTATGGTGTATAACAGGTCACTGGAAACAGGAGACTTACCAGAAAGTTGGAAGACAGCTAACGTGGTCCCAATATACAAAAAGGGTGACAGGCAAGAGGTACTGAATTACAGGCCAGTTTCCTTAACTTGTATACCATGCAAGGTGCTGGAGAAGATTGTGAGGAAAAGGCTCGTAGAGCATCTGGAGGGAAATAACTATGTAACGCACCACCAACATGGGTTCAGAGATGGTAAATTGTGCCTCACAGGTTTAATAGAATTTTATGACCAGGCAACTAAAATTAGGCAGGAAAGAGAAGGGTGGGCCGACTGCATTTTCCTGGATTGAAAAAAACCCTTTGACACAGTACCCCATAAAAGGCTGTTAAAAAAGTTGGAGCAACAGGCAGGAGTAAAAGGGAAGGTGCTCCAGTGGATAAGGGAGTACTTAAGCAACAGGAAACAGCGAGTAACGGTGAGGGGGAAGACATCAGAGTGGCGAGATGTCACCAGCGGAGTCCCACAGGGCTCAGTACTTGGACCCATCCTGTTTCTAATATATGTGAACGATCTTCCAGAGGGTATAGACTCATTCCTCTCGATGTTTGCTGATGATGCAAAAATTATAAGAATCAAGACGGATGAAGATAGACAGAGACTACAGGATGACCTGGATAAACTGGAGGAATGGTCTAGAAAATGGCTGCTGAAGTTCAACTCTGGAAAGTGTAAGGTGATGAAATTAGGCGAAGGGAGCAGGAGGCTGAACACATGGTATCATCTGGGAGGGGAAATCCTGCAAGAATCAAATAGAGAGAAGGATCTGGGGGTTGATATCACACCGAACCTGTCCCCAGAGGCCCACATCAAAAGAATATCATCAGCGGCATATGCTAGACTGGCCAACATAAGAACTGCCTTCAGAAACTTGTGTAAGGAATCTTTCAGAACCCTGTATACCACTTATGTAAGACCAATCCTGGAGTATGCAGCTCCAGCCTGGAGTCCATACCTAGTTAAACACAAGACAAAGTTAGAGAAGATTCAGCGGTATGCCACCAGGCTCGTCCCGGAACTGAGAGGATTGAGCTACGAGGAAAGGCTAAAGGAGCTGAACCTCACATCCCTGGAAAACAGAAGAGTAAGGGGAGACATGATAACCACCTACAAAATTCTCAGGGGAATTGACAGGGTGGACAAAGACAAACTCTTCAGCACGGGTGGGACACGAACAAGGGGACACAGGTGGAAACTTAGTACCCAGATGAGCCACAGAGACGTTAGAAAGAATTTTTTCAGTGTCAGAGTAGTTAATAAATGGAATGCACTAGGAAGTGATGTGGTGGAGGCTGACTCCATACACAGTTTCAAATGTAGATATGATAGAGCCCAGTAGGCTCAGGAATCTGTACACCAGTTGATTGACAGTTGAGAGGCGGGACCAAAAAGCCAAAGCTCAACCCCCGCAAGCACAATTAGGTGAGTACAATTAGGTGAGTACACACACACACACACGCACACACACACAGAGGCGGGCCGAAAGAGTAGAGCTCCATTCCCGCAAGCACAATTAGATGAATACAACTAGATGAATACACAATGGGTACTCCGTTTCACCGTGTCCTCTTGTGAGTGTGCTCTCTGTCTTAAATAAATTGTCTTTATCAACCCTATTCATTCCTCCAAGAATCTTATGGGCGGTGATCATTTCTCCCTCTAACTCTTCAGTCATCCAGTGATGTGAGGTTTAGTTTCCATAGTCTCTCATTCTAGAGTAGTATGGGGCCTGATAGCTGAGTAGACAGTGCTCTGGACTCGTAATCCAAGGGTCCGGGTTCGATCCTCGGTGATGGCAGAAACAAAATGGGCAGAGTTTCTTTCACCCTGATGCCCCTATTACCTAGCAGTAAATTGGTACCTGGTGAGTTAGTTAGCTATTACGGGCTGCTTCTTGTGTATGTGCTCACCTAGTTTACTCACCTAGTGGTGCTTGGGGGTTGAGCTTTAGCTCTTTGGTCCCGCCTCTCATCCGTCAATCAACAGGTGTACATGTTCCTGAGCCTACTGGGCTCTATCATATCTACACTTGAAGCTGTGTATGGAGTCAGCCTCCACCCCATCACTCCCTAATGCATTCCATTTGTCAACCACTCTGACACTAAAAAAAGTTTTTTCTAATATCTCTGTGGCTCATTTGGGCACTCAGTTTCCACCTGTGTCCCCTAGTGCGTGCGCCCCTTGTGATAAATTGACTGTCTTTATCTACCCTATCAATTCCCTTGAGAATCTTGAATGTGGTGATCATGTCCCCCCTAACTCTTCTGTCTTCCAGCAAAGTGAGGTTTAATTCCCGTAGTCTCTCCTCGTAGCTCATAACTCTCAGCTCGGGTACTGGTTTGGTGGCAAACTTTTGAACCTTTTCCAGTTTGGTCTTATCCTTGACTTGATATGGATTCCATGCTGGGGCTGCATACTCCAGGATTTGCCTAATATATGTGGTATACAAAGTTTTAAATGATTCCTTACACAAGTTTCTGAATGCCGTTTGTATGCAGGCGATGAGTCACAATAACGTGGCTGAAGTATGTTGACCAGACCACACACTAGAAATTGAAGGGACGACGACGTTTCGGTCCGTCCTGGACCATTCTCAAGTCGATTCAAGACAATCGACTTGAGAATGGTCCAGGACGGACCGAAACGTCGTCGTCCCTTCAATTTCTAGTGTGTGGTCTGGTCAACAATGCCGTTTGTATGTTGGCCAGCCTGGCATATGCCGCTGATGTTATCCTCTTGATATGGGCTGCAGGAGAGAGGCCTGGCGTAATATCAGCCCCCAAGTCTTTTTCTTTTTCTGACTCTTGAAGTATTTCATCTGCCAGATGGTACCTTGTATCTGGCCTCCTGCTCCTTACACCTATCTTTATTACATTACATTTTCTTGGGTTAAACTGTAACAACCATTTGTTTGACCGTTCCTTCAGCTTGTCTAGGTCTTCTTGAAGCCTCAAGCAGTCCTCCTCTGTCTTAATCCTTCTCATAATTTTGGCATCGTCTGCAAACATTGAGAGAACTGAATCTATACCCTCCGGGAGATCATTTACATATATCAGAAACAAGATAGGACCGAGTACAGAGCCCTGTGGGACTCCACTGGTGACTTCACGCCAATCGGAGGTCTCACCCCTCACCGTAACTCTCTGCTTCCTATTGCTCAGGTATTCCCTTATCCACTGGAGCACCTTCCCAGCTACACCTGCCTGTCTCTCCAGCTTATGTACCAGCCTCTTATGCGGTACTGTGTCAAAGGCTTTCCGACAATCCAAGAAAATGAAATCCCGCCCAGCCTTCTGGGTGTACTGTGTCCCAGTCCAGTCCCACTCCTTTTGTTGCTTAATCTTTGTCACCTGGTCGTAGAATTCTATTAAGCCAGTCAGGCAAGATTTACCCTCCCTGAATCCATTTTATCGATTTGTCACAAAGTCTCTTCTCTCTAGATGTGTTACCAGGTTTTTTCTCACGATCTTCTCCATCACCTTGAATTGTATACAAGTCAAGGACACTGGCCTGTAGTTCAGTGCCTCTTGCGTGTCGCCCTTTGTGTATATTGGGACCACATTCGCCGTCTTCCATATTTGTAGTAGGTCTCCCGTTTCCAGTGACTTACTATACACTATAGAGAGTTGCAAGCAAAGTGCCTCTGCACACTGTTTCAGAACCTATGGCGATATCCCGTCTGGACCAACAGCCTTTCTAACATCCAGATCCAGCAGGTGTCTCTTGACCTCCTCTCTCGTAATTTCAAACTCATCCAAGGCCGCCTGGTTTACTTCCCTTTCTCCTAGCACAGTGACCTCACCTTGTTCTGTTGTGAAGACCTCTTGGAACCTCTTGTTGAGTTCATCACACACCTTTTTGTCATTCTCTGTATACCTGTCCTGGCCTGTTCTAAGTTTCACTACCTGTTCTTTCAAATTATTTCTCATAATTTTGGCGTCGTCAGCAAACATTGAGAGGAATGAGTCGATACCTTCTGGGAGATCATTTACGTATATCAGAAACAGGATAGGTCCAAGTACAAAGCCCTGTGGGACTCCACTGGTGATTTCACACAATTCTGAGGTTTCACCCCTCACTGTAACTCTCTGCTTCCTATTGTTTAGGTATTCCCTCATCCACTGGAGCGCCCTACCAGTTACTCCTGCCTGTTTCTCCAGCTTATGCATCAACCTTTTATGGGGTACTGTATCAAAGGCTTTTCGACAGTCCAAAAAATGCACTCCGCCCATCCTTCTCTTTCTTGCTTAATCTTTGTCACCTGATCGTAGAATTCTATGAAGCCTGTAAGGCAAGATTTACCCTCCCTGAACCCATGTTGATGGGTTGTCACGAAGTCTCTTCTCTCCAGATGTGTTACTAGGTTTTTTCTCACAATCTTCTCCATCACCTTGCATGGTATACAAGTTAAGGACACTGGCCTGTAGTTCAGTGCCTCTTGTCTGTCACCCTTTTTGTATATTGGTACTACATTAGCAGTCTTCCATATTTCTGGTAGGTCCCCCATTTCCAGTGACCTACTATACACTATGAAGAGTGGTAGGCAAAGTGCTCCTGCACACTCTTTCAATACCCATGGCGAGATTCCATCCGGCCCAACAGCTTTTCTCACATCAAGCTCTGTTGGGAAACCGACACACACACACACACACACATACACACACACACACATATAACACAGTCTCCCTTAGTCTGTAATCCCTTCAGGATGGAAAATGGGAGACTCCGTGATGTCATCGACTCCGTGACGTCATGGATGTCATCGTATATTTACATTATGAAACATTGTTAATAGACTAGTTTAGTATCTAGAGTTAACAAAAAAGTATTCAATAAGACTGAATATAATTATTTACATCAAATTGTAGCTAGGTTCCCTTGTTAATGTAAGATTACTTTGAGAGAGGAACCAGCATGAGGGCGTTGGCCCGAGTCTGGGAGGAAGGCTCCCGCATCATAACACAACTAGAACAATAACAAAGGGAGAGGAAGGCTCCCGCATAACAAACCACAGCAGCCACTACGCTGTATTTGGCTCTAGAGCTGGTGAAACAACCAGCAACACAGCCTATCAACATCACAACAACGACTGTATCCGTCTACCAAGTATTGTATATTATTCTAGTGCACTGTTTAATATTGATGGGTAGATGGTTAGGTCGTGGGAGAACCCCAAACACAATGTACGTGTACTCCATTACAACCCTCACAGTTCATGTCATACCTGTAATTGATATGTTTAGGGAACTTTGATTAATTCCTTGCATCCCATACAGGTAAATTGTGAGAGGAGCATCAAGAAGTTGAGCAGACAGTTGGTTCATACACATTAATATTGCTTGCCAAGCTTTGTTCTCCCCACAAGCCGCCATTACATGGCACCAGGAGGCACAGGGCCACACCCAATCTGAGGCTACACCTACACGCCTTACCAGGCCCACTCTACTGGCACAGCTAAGCCATTAATACTCTTAGTAGTAGTAGTCATAATTAATTATTATTAGCAGATTAGACCACCATATGTGGTATACTGTATAACAGATTAAAAGGTAAACAATTGGTAGTTTAAGAAGGAGCCATAACAAAGTGGTTTAGGCTACCAATTGTCCCTCCCAATAGTGTGTAAGAAGATTTCAGGCAGTTTACAAGTATATACAGCCCACTCAATTAATTCTTACTTACTAAGAAAAATAAATAAGACATAACTTTATTTTATTAAAGTCAATTTGAAAAAGAGAGATTAGCTGCCTGGAATTTCCCCACATTGTGTGGTCCTTCGAACCGGATTATTTGGTCCTTTGAAACTAGATATTATACATACATATAGTGCAATATTACCTACACACATTATAGCAGGAAGACACTGCTATTTTTTGCATTTTTTCTAGCCTAACTTTTCAATCTCATAGCAAACAGAACTTACAGCAAGCACTATTATTGTTCTGGCAGTACCAAAGGAACAATTGTGCCTTTTTCATTTCATTACAAGAGGTTGATAAGAGGCTACTTTACTTATAAGTTACTTATAAATGTTTTTTTGTAATTATTGCATTATTATTGCCATTACTGTAACATTTACTGCATGCCACATTATTTACAACTAATTCTTGCACAAGGGTAGAACATTTTAGGCTGGTGTTGTACAGCAACCTAGTCTAATTTATTGTGCTAACCTGGTGTAAGGGTAAGAATTTTACACTTATCTAGAGTTGAACACATATTACAACCTAGCAAGTACATATTTTTATGCAGTATTTAAGACAACCCGAGTTGTGTTGTCAATATGATATCAATATAACTATAAGTATAATTTAACTATAATCATTTCACCTTTGAGTGTTAACCTGTGTCTCTGTACCAACCAAGAGTGATAATGAAGGGCTAACTTGCAGATACCAGCGTTGATACAGGTCTACCACTCAAATTATAGTGTGTATGATTATACAGTGTATATTTAAATAAATGATAAGTAGCTCTAGTTCGGAAACTAGTGGCTTCACTAATACAAGTGCCATAAATAGTCCTGACACTAGTCTATACGACTAACAAGAACTTCCAAGATGTCTACTGTCAAAAATGTCCAAATAACCCTCACAGGATTGAGGGGACATTTAGCATGGCAGATTAGCACATGTGAAAACATGAGTAAACAAACTCCAGTTAACAATGTCGCACTAGAAAACTATCTTAGGCTTACACGGAACAAGTATGACCGTGTGTTGCAACAAATGAAAGAATATCAAGTTTTACTTCAGAATACTAGTGTTGGTGGAGAAACATTACAAGATGTTATACAAGAACATTCCGATTATGAAGATGCAATGTTTACACAGTTGCAATACTTTGATGATATCATACATGCCCATAAAGCCAATATAAATATTGCAACCACAACTTCCCAGAACCAGACAGCACCAGAAGTCAAATTGCCATCACTTAGTTTACCAACTTTTTCTGGAACAGAAGACGAGAGTTGGGACGGTTTCTGGAGCAAATTTGTCGATTCTGTGGATTCTAATGCTAATGTGCCAAAAACGACAAAGTTTACATACTTACAGAATGCCTTGAAGGATGAAGCGTATCAGGTAGTCTGTAATCTAAATCACACAGATGATGATTATGACAATGCAGTACAACTCCTGAAAGATAATTACGCTAAACCTGAAAGGACCATCAGAATTCGAACACAGAAACTGTTAGACATTAAACCTCCAAATAATACTGCAGTCTCACTCCAAGCCTTCAGATTGGAGCTTGAGTCCATGCTCAAGGCACTTAAAAATAAAGTGAACTTGGAAGAGTCAGACTGGATAATACAAGTTCATATGACACGAAAATTACCCAGGGACATACTGGATAAGTTGTTTGTATTAGTAGGTAAGTCATCCTTGACTGTAAATGAGATTACAAAGGGTTTACAAACCATCATAGAACGAGAAAGAGTTAATCCAGAAGGAAAAACGACATCTTAACCTACGTCTGCTACTAATAGTAAACAACAGAGTACAAACAGTACTCCAAACAAAGCTAAAACACCTTCCCCCTCCACAAAGTGGAATCAGGGCAGTGTAGGAACATGTGCAGTTGGTCCCTCTAAACCTACAGTTAACGCGTCACCCAAAACGGTGACTCCTCAAGATACTGTTAATGTCTGGAGACCATGTGTGTTTTGTGAGCAATCACATTCCATGTACAATTGCAGGCGCTACCCTGATCGTGCAACACGCATAAAACGACTCAAGGAGTTACATAGATGTAGCAAGTGTATAAGGGAACATCATCCCGACAATTGCACAACAGCAATGCGCATCTGCAATAAGTGCCATAAGGGTCAACACCATACTGCACTTTGTGGGGACACAAGTATAAAGTCTCCCAAACCACAGGAGGAGGAAGGAGCTACAGCATCAGTAAAGCTTTGTACTGTGTTACCTGACATAAGTGTCTTCACAACCAGGTCTAACCATAAATCAGCTCTACCTACTGCACGATTGATCATTAGAAATGGAAAGAATAAAGCCACCGTACGTGGATTATTTGATCAGGGGTCCTAACTGACCTTTATATCCAAGGAGTTGGTAGATAAACTGAAACTTACACCTGTAGAGGAGACACGGATAAACATAGCAGGATTCCTGACTAACTCAGGACCCCGAACTTACAGGGTAGTACGACCCAAAGTACGATTAGGAGGTTATGTACGGAAAGTACCAGCACTGGTAGTAGATAGATTCCCAACAGACCTGTATATAGAAGGTCTAGGAACAACAGCCAAATTCCTGGAAGAAAAGGGAATTCCTTTGGCTGATAACATTATATCGGACAACCTTTCCAATATTGGAATCCTTATGGGATCAGATGTCTACCATAAGTTTATCATAGGAAAGGAAGATTACCATGGTATGAACGTGTTACCATCTGCAGGTGGCTATTTACTAACAGGCCCAGTATTACGGCTAAAACAACCCGCACCTGTGGATCACCAACATGCCAACACAGTAATGGTTGCATGACTAGGAGAACAGTCTCCACTGCAACTCAGAGACATATCCGAGGATGAGCTTGATCCCCCAGTATATAAGTTATGGGACCTGGCAACTCTCGGCATTGTCCCTGAACAACCTAGCCCAGATGATGACTAGACTTATAAACAATACCTAGACTCAGTTATCTACAGAGATAATCAGTACTGGGTCAGGTTACCATGGAAGCTGAATCACCCTCAGCTACCCATCAACTACTTCATGGCACAAAATCAATTAAGATCACAGGTGTTACGTTTACAAAGACAACCTGAGAACTTGAAGTTGTACCATGAAATAATACAGAAGCAGCTCAATGACAAATTTATCGAAGTTGTAACAAATGATAACCCAAAGGAAGGACATTATCTGCCACACCACCATGTACAGAAGAATTCAGCTACTACCCCACTACGGATAGTATTTAATTGCAGTGCTAAGATGGGGCAGAATAGTGTTTCGTTAAATGATTGCCTTCAAACTGGCCCTAGCCTAACACAAAGGCTTTATGACGTGCTGTTAAAGTTTCGTATAGGGACTTATGCATATACGGCCGACATTAGCAAGGCATTCCTTAGGGTAGGTCTTTAAGAAGAAGACCGGAACTACACAAAGTTCCTATGGATTAAGGATCCTAATGATCCAAACAGTGAAATAATCACTTATCGGTTTGCGTCTGTTTTGTTCGGGGCCACGAGCTCACCATTTCTGCTTCAAGCTACCTTGGATACGCACTTGAAGAAGTCCAATAGCCCGAACAAGACAGAAATTAGCGAAAACCTGTATGTGGATAATTTTCAAGGAACAACCAACAGTGAAAGTAAGCTGTTGGACATATACCATGAGGCCAATCGAGAATTAATGGGAGCCAATATGCCTCTCCAGTCTTGGGTCTCTAACAATGACAAATTAAAACAACTGATCGCAACTGAATTTCCCGACTACCAAGTACCCGAGATGACAAAGGTACTAGGTGTCCAATGGAACACGACAACCGATCAGTTGACAATCAAGTCAGTGGAGACAGATACCACTAACTTAACAATGAGAAAATTGCTATCACAAGTCAGCAAACCCTTCGACCCATTAGGCTTATTAAGTCCAATACTAATTAATGGGAAGATGATAATACAGGAATGTTGGCAACAAAAGATAGGCTGGGATGATCTTCTAACACCTGCCCTACAAGAAAAATGGCAAGGGTTAGTGAAAGATTTAAGTATCCTAGAGTCTGTCAAGTTCCCTAGGAAGACAGTAGTAAATGAAAAAGAACCAATTAAGCTGCATGTATTTTGTGATGCCTCAGGAAAGGCTTATGGTACAGTAGCTTACCTGGTCTCAAATGGGCAAGCCAATTTGCTCACATCAAAGGCCAGAGTGGCACCTTTAAAGAAAAGATCACTGCCACAACTGGAATTAACAGCCTTACTGCTAGGTGTAAGATTGGCTCATTATCTGATCAAGGCCTTAAGCCACATCCACTTTAAAGAAACAGTAGTATGGTCAGATAATGAGGCAGTGCTACAGTGGGTTAAAAACAATAACAGTAAGAATCCTTACGTGAGTAACCGCG
The DNA here is from genome assembly GCF_040958095.1 of Procambarus clarkii. Taxonomy (NCBI): domain Eukaryota; kingdom Metazoa; phylum Arthropoda; class Malacostraca; order Decapoda; family Cambaridae; genus Procambarus; species Procambarus clarkii. The sequence goes on from NC_091167.1 coordinate 50,080,955, forward strand.
TTAAGGAAATACGAGAGTTGTCAGCAGGGTATAAACTAAGATATGTACCTACTAAAGAGAATCCAGCTGACTATCTCTCCCGAGGCCTGACTTTACGGCAATTAACAAAGGCAGAGATGTGGTTCAATGGACCTCAGTGGCTAATCAGCGACCAGTGGCCTGAACAAAAGCCACAAGTCATTGTGACCAATGTCACTGTTCCCACTGACAACCCGGAACTACCTCGGACTTTGGTAATTGATCCTGCTCGGTACTCTGAACTGAATAAACTTGTAGGTGTCACCCAAGTAGTGTTTGATTTTCTAAAGAAAATAGGAATCAAGCATAAATTCCCTAGTGCCTTAAGGTACTGGGTTAAAAGAGCTCAGACCGACACATTCGGGACAGAAATTGACAATGTTCCTAAGAAGCTACAACATGATCTGGGTCTCTGGTTAGACACTGACAATTATAACTTGATAAGATGCAGAGGACGCTTACAATATGCTGACATAGATCTGGAAGCAAAAAATCCAATATTGCTCCCTCGTCACCACATAGTAAGCAAACTAATTGTGTTACATATACACAAATACTGCACTCTGCATGGTGGGGTATTAGATACTCTCACAGAATTAAGACAACAGTATTGGCTACCCCAAGGTAGACAGACAGTAAAATCCATAATAAAATCCTGTGTTGTATGCCGGAGATACGATGCCAGAGTGTGTCCATATCCTGGCCCTCCTCCACTTCCGAAGGAACGAGTCGTACATATTCATCCTTTTGAGACAACAGGAGTAGATTTCACAGGAGCACTAACACTGACAGGCACTAAAGACAAGAAACCAGTAAAGGCCTATATCTGTCTTTTTACTTGTGCCACAACAAGGGCAGTCCATCTAGAAGTGACTCCCGATATGAGTGCCGAAGCATTCTTACAGGCTTTCCGCAGGTTTGCTTCACGTAGATCTTGTCCCAAGTTAATGATTTCAGACAATGGGTCCAACTTGGTGGCAGGAGAAGCATGCCTGAGGAAAATCTGGACACACCCAAAGGTACGCACAGCCCTAACTCAACGGCAGTGCCATTGGAAATTCATACCTCCCAGAGCACCATGGCATGGAGGCTTCTATGAACGCATGGTTGGTACGGTGAAACGGTCTTTACGGAAAACCCTACACCGCCAAAAGATTGACCTTCAGGAGCTTCAAACAGTAATCATAGAAATAGAAGCACGAGTTAACAACCAACCACTTACCTACCTCTCGGATGATGTTTTGCAGCGTGAACCATTAAGTCCAGCTCATCTGATGTATGGGAGACCTCTCAAAACACTTGTGTCCCTTACGGATGAGGAATCAGAGGATCCTTCATATGTCAAAGAGAGTGATTTGGTTCAACGTTTCAAACATCTTTCAAGGGTGATAAGTCGGTGGAATGACGTATGGACTCGTGAATACCTAACAGCTCTGAGGGAGTATCATTACGGGGCAAACAATCCCTATAACAGAATAAACTTGAACCCTGGTGACATAGTTCTGGTGGATAGTGATGGACCACGCTCAGAGTGGCCTATAGGTGAAATAGTCTCTGTTCATCCAGACAGCCAGGGCATCTTGAGAAAAGTGAAAGTAAAATGCAAAGGCAACACTACTCTCAAAACTTTAGAGAAATTGGTACCATTAGAACTGGCCAGGAAAGAAGACGTACAACGACTTCCAGCACCCGATGCGCCAGTACGGGACATACGTCCGCAACGGACTGCTGCACAACAATGTAAACTCAAATTAAAGCAGCACTATAATTCTGAGGGAGAAGAATAAAGTGATCGCAGTCCTTACCGGGACTTCGACCTGTGTTCTGCCCCCCGGGAATTATGTCGGGAAACCTGACACACACACACACACACACACACACACACATACAACACAGTCTCCCTTAGTCTGTAATCCCTTCAGGATGGAAAATGGGAGACTCCGTGACGTCATCGACTCCGTGACGTCATGGATGTCATCGTATATTTACATTATGAAACATTGTTAATAGACTAGTTTAGTATCTAGAGTTAACAAAAAAGTATTCAATAAGACTGAATATAATTATTTACATCAAATTGTAGCTAGGTTCCCTTGTTAATGTAAGATTACTTTGAGAGAGGAACCAGCATGAGGGCGTTGGCCCGAGTCTGGGAGGAAGGCTCCCGCATCATAACACAACTAGAACAATAACAAAGGGAGAGGAAGGCTCCCGCATAATAAACCACAGCAGCCACTACGCTGTATTTGGCTCTAGAGCTGGTGAAACAACCAGCAACACAGCCTATTAGCATCACAACAACGACTGTATCCGTCTACCAAGTATTGTATATTATTCTAGTGCACTGTTTAATATTGATGGGTAGATGGTTAGGTCGTGGGAGAACCCAAAACACAATGTACGTGTACTCCATTACAACCCTCACAGTTCATGTCATACCTGTAATTGATATGTTTAGGGAACTTTGATTAATTCCTTGCATCCCATACAGGTAAATTGTGAGAGGAGCATCAAGAAGTTGAGCAGACAGTTGGTTCATACACATTAATATTGCTTGCCAAGCTTTGTTCTCCCCACAAGCCGCCATTACATGGCACCAGGAGGCACAGGGCCACACCCAATCTGAGGCTACACCTACACGCCTTACCAGGCCCACTCTACTGGCACAGCTAAGCCATTAATACTCTTAGTAGTAGTAGTCATAATTAATTATTATTAGCAGATTAGACCACCATATGTGGTATACTGTATAACAGATTAAAAGGTAAACAATTGGTAGTTTAAGAAGGAGCCATAACAAAGTGGTTTAGGCTACCAATTGTCCCTCCCAATAGTGTGTAAGAAGATTTCAGGCAGTTTACAAGTATATACAGCCCACTCAATTAATTCTTACTTACTAAGAAAAATAAATAAGACATAACTTTATTTTATTAAAGTCAATTTGAAAAAGAGAGATTAGCTGCCTGGAATTTCCCCACAAGCTCCAATAGGTGCTTCTTGACCTCATCTCTTGTAATTTCGAACCTATCCAAGGTCACCTGGTTTGCTGCCACCTCTTCTAGCGCCGCGACATCTCCGTGTTCTCTTGTAAAGACCTCCTGGAACTTTTTGTTGAGTTCTTCACACACCTCTTTGTCATTCTCTGTGTACCTGACCTCGCCCACCCTAAGTTTCATCACCTGTTCCTTCACTGTTGTCTTCCTCCTGATGTGACTGTGTAGTAGCTTTGGTTCGGTCTTGGTTTTACTAGCTATATCATTTTCATACCTTTTCTCAGCTGCTCTTCTCACACTGACATACTCGTTCCTGGTTCTCTGGTATCTCTCTCTACTTTCTGGTGTTCTGTTATTACGGAAGTTCCTCCATG
>NC_091167.1:50089339-50091839 GCF_040958095.1 Procambarus clarkii
GAAGGATGAAAGGCTTGGTGATATCTGGTGAGGCGAGAATAGGATTAGAACAGAGGAGGAATCTGAGTTGTTCGAAAGCAACGGTTTGCTGCATGGTCCAATTATACCGTTGCTTGGGACTGGTTAAAGTAATTAATGGTGTTGCTACCGTACTAAAATTTCTCACAAACCTACGGTAGTAGGAGGCAAGACCAAGGAAGCGCAGGAGCTGCTTCCTGGTGGTAGGCTGTGGGTAATGCTGGATGGATTGAGTGTGTGTGTTTAACGGAGCTAGGGTGCCACTCCCAATTACATGACCCAGATAACGCACTTTACCTTTGGCAAAGGTGGACTTGCCCAGGTTGATGGTGAGGCCGGCTGTCAGGAGCTTGGCGAACAGTCGTTGCAGCTGGAGCAGATGTTCGCTCCAGGTGTTAGATGCTACAACGATATCATCCAAATAGGCGTAGGTGTTATCCAAGCCCTGGATGACGCGGTTGACAGCTCTCTGAAAGGTGGCCGGGGCATTACATAGTCCGAAAGGAAGGCGTTCATACCTGAAAAGTCCAAAGGGAGTGATAAAGGCAGATATTTCTTTGGCTCGCTCTGTTAGACACACTTGGTAATACCCCTTGAGCAAGTCCACTTGGGACAAGTACTGGGCATTACCAATGGCGTCAAGAATGTCATCTATCCTTGGCAAGGGGTATGCATCCTTGACAGTCACATTATTTAATTTACGGTAGTCCGTGCAAAGTCTAACCTTACCTTGGGGTTTTGGCACCAAGATACAGGGTGAGGCCCAGGGGGACTCACAAGGTGTAGCCAGTCCATGATCCAAGAGGTACTGCACCTCAGCACGCATGACTTCCTTCTTGCTAGGGCTGATTCGGTAGAAGGGTTGACGAATCGGCCGGGTGTCAGGGAGCAGTTGGATGTCGTGCTGGGTAACATTACACTCTTGTGGATCATCTCTGAACAACTCCTGATGTTCTTTGAAGATCTTGATGAGAGGTGCACTATGATTGTCCTGAAAATAATTATGAAAATCAGTTAGGATTTCCGAATTGGAAAGCGCTGATTCCGTGTCAGTGCTTTCGGGAGGAGAAGCAGGGAAGGTCTCACTGTGGATGTATGGCTCTTTAAAGGAAGAATATGTTATCATTACAGTGGGAGGAGTACCGTTATATAGCTTCAGGAGGTTGACGTGGCACAACTGGGTCTTCCGCCGCCTATCTGGAGTCTCTAGAACGTAGTTGTGGTTGTTTCTGCACTCCTTGATGCGGTAGGGTCCTGAAAACCTGTTTTGCAAAGGAGAACCTGGGATAGGGAAATAGGCAAGCACGAAGTCTCCCGGTTTAAATTTCCTTACTTTGCTGGTCTGGTCGTAATGAGTCTTCATCCTCTCCTGTGCTTTCAATAGATTATCCTTGGCAAACTTATGCACTCTCTCTAGAATGTGTTGTAGGTTTTGAAGAAACTGGGGCACATTCTGATGCTCACTGAAGGTGGCATCACGTAGAGAGTCTTTGAAAGCTTTGAGAGGTGTACGGCACTTACGTCCGTAGAGCATCTCATAAGGAGATACTCCTAGAGACTCATTGGGAAGACTTCTATAGATACACATTATCAGGTCAATTTGCTTATCCCAATCCTTAGAGGTTTCATTACAAAACTTCTTCAGGAGTGCTTTAATAGTCTGATGACTACGCTCAAGAGAACCCTGTGAAGCAGGATGATAGGGGCTGGACAATACCTGTTTGATGTTGAACTCTTCCAGTGTCCTCTTGAAGAGATCACTGGTGAAGTTGGTGCCACAGTCGCTCTGAACCTCCCTTGGAAATCCATACTGGGTGAAGATCTTCAATAAGTGTTTCACAACCGTAGCAGCCGTAATGTTCTTTACTGGAACTGCTATGGGGAATCTGGTGGTAGGACACAGGATGGTTAAGATATAGGCGTTACCTGAACTGGTCCGAGGTAAAGGACCAACACAGTCTATAATAAGTCTGTGGAAAGGTTCCGCAGGCACCTGTATGGGAGTCAGTGGTGCTCTGGGGATAGAGATGTTCGGTTTACCTGCCTTCTGACATGTATGACACTGTTTGACGTACTGTTTGACGCTATTTACCATACCTGGCCAGTAGTAGTCTTGACGGATTCCATGGTAGGTCTTGTTAAATCCGTAGTGTGAGAGTGCTCCGTGGGCCAGGTGTAGAATAGTGGGCCGCAGGCTGGCAGGAATCACTAGTTGTTCAACGTTGGCCCAATCGTCCTCCTCCTTCAGTTTACTGGGTCTATATCTGCGGTAGAGCAACTCGTTCTCTAGGAAGAACCCAGGAATACTGTCAGGTTGAGTCTCAGCCTGGAAAAATAATGGTGTCAAGGCAAGATCTTCCCTCTGTAACTTACGGAACTCCAACTTGGTCAGATTCGGGGGTAGTTTCTGAGGGTCTTGAGGGACAGCGGTAGCAGTAGAGTCAGCTGGCTGTGGTCGTGCAGCTTGTGCACGGGTGGTCAC
>NC_091167.1:50096839-50189339 GCF_040958095.1 Procambarus clarkii
GAACAAAGAGGTATTGACCTTCCAGTCGCCTGTACTTGAGTGATTTTGCTGTTTCCCTGTGGTTGGCCGCCCCACCTGTTTGATCAGCTCCGAAGTGTACATAGGTGTCAGCCAGGGTGGATACACATGTGTAGTCCCACACCAACTGTCTACCCTCCTTCCATGAGTATATGGTGATGCCATCAGGGCGAAGTGCTGGGAAATCTGGGTTTTGGACCCCTAGGATGCGAGGTTCTCTCTCCACTGGGCATCTAGCTGAGACGAGGCTTCTCTTGATGATGTCATTGACCTCGTTGTGTCTTGCATGCCAGCCCTTTGTGCTTCTGCAATGCAACCCATGCAGTCCGTATTGGTCTGCTTCCACCCTGTTGCAAATACACTTATATTCAGTGTGAATTGGGGCACCAAGGCAGAGGGCCACTGCTACACGAAGGGATTCTGGATCTAGGCGCGTGCCCATTGCGGACATGGGTACTGCCAGGAGGAAGTCTCCTGCATGGGGGGCACGCAGTGCTCTGAGGCGGGCTTTCTCCTTGTCTGATGTTGCGACGCTGAGCATGGCATCAACTACTTTTTCCACTAGAGGGTGGTCCCAGCCGGACTGTTTGTGTTGTTTTGTTGGCTCTATAATGGTTGCTGGGGCTGTAAGAACATCCCACTGATTTGAACATTCAGTGAAAGCAGGATCGTGTATTCCTGCTGAATCTCTCAGGGTTGCAGGTAAAATATCTCTGACGAGGTCGTGCGATGCATGAGAGGAGGAAAGAAAGGCTGGTAGAGCAATTTGGGAGGCTGTGCGGACACCAAGGCCGCCGAGTCTTACAGGAAGGGTTGCTTGCTCCCACTGAGAGTCGTCCAATGGCAGGTTCAGGACTTTCACCAGAAGGGTGTCATACACATTTAACTTAGGGCTGCTGTAGGATGGAGAACATCGCAGAAAGTAGGTCAACTTAGGGAGAGACAGGCATCTTGTAAGGAGAAAGAGAGCATCATGGGCATCAATCTTGTCAATCCTGTCCAGCATTCTCTTTAGGTCTGTGATTTTTGCAACCAGGACCTTCTCGATTGCTCGTGGGCCAATGGGGGCACCCAGGAGAGTGCAGTCCGGTGGCTCGACAACGAGAATGTCTGGAAGAACATTTTGTATTTGCCCAGTGATGTTTGGGTTGCGGGAGATTATTTCACATTTGGATGCATTGAGAATGAGGCCTAAGGCTGCTCCCTGCTCCTGGATTTTCCTTATATCATCCAAAATGGTTTCCGGAGTTCCAGCTAGAGTGCCATCATCCAGGTATCAGATGTTTAGCTCGCTTGTCAGACTATCAGTGACCTCTTTGATAGCTAGGCAGAAAAGGAGGGGGGCTAAGGGGTCACCTTGTTGGACACCTTCACAGGAGTTTATTTCATGCTCCCCAAAAAGAAGCTTAGAGTCCCCACTGTAGCACGATCGTATGAATGGGTAAAGGGGACGGAAATGGTTGTGTACAGCCCTCGTACACAACCCTAGAGGCCTCGTAGCCTGGTGGATAGCGCGCAGGACTCGTAATTCTGTGGCGTGGGTTCGATTCCCGCACGAGGCAGAAACAAATGGGCAAAGTTTCTTTCACCCTGAATGCCCCTGTTACCTAGCAGTAAATAGGTACCTGGGAGTTAGTCAGCTGTCACGGGCTGCTTCCTGGGGGTGGAGGCCTGGTCGAGGACCGGGCCGCGGGGACACTAAAGCCCCGAAATCGTCTCAAGATAACCTCAAGATAGCCCTGAGGACAGCGTCTCGTCTGACTTAATTGAAGGCATTTTTGAAGTCAAGCTTTACTAGTGCCTTCTGGTCCGGGAGATCAGCAATGTAAGCCCGCGCTGCATGTGCTGCAGCTTCACAACCTAGGGGGATCCCAAACCCGAGCTGATGAGGTTTCAGCAAGGTGGCTGCTTCCTGGCTGATAGATCTCATTGCAGCCTTAGCTACAAGGCGTCGGAGGGTGTTGCCAACGGCAATGGACCTGATACCCCTATAGGCATGCATTCCCAAATAGAAGGAGATTGTGCCACGATCCAGAGGTTCTGGGAGCATTGTTGACCTTTGTCAGCAGACTGGTGAGTTTTTCTGCTGCTTGATAATGGGCAGCCTTGGGGATGTGGGGCAAGGTCCTGGTGGACGTCGCTTTGACTACTTCAAGCTGATTATCTGCTGAAATGAAGTTGAGGGAGGTATTGTTCCTCGCTCCTGCAGCAGGTTGTCCATCGTCACTGCCCCGGGGCAGGCGCCTAGACCCTAGACAACCACCTGAATTGAGAGAATGATAGCGGACAGTATATATATATATATATATATATATATATATATATATATATATATATATATATATATATATATATATGTATATATATATATATATATATATATATATATATGTATATATATATATATATATATATATATATATATATATATATATATATATATATATATATATATATATATATATATATATGTATATATATATATATATATATATATATATATATGTATATATATATATATATATATATATATATATATATATATATATATATATATATATATATATATATATATATGTATATATATATATATATATGTCGTACCTAGTAGCCAGAACACACTTCTCAGCCTACTATGCAAGGCCTGATTTGCCTAATAGGCCAAGTTTTCATGAATTAATGTTTTTTCGACTACCTAACCTACCTAACCTAACGTAACCTAACTTTTTTGGCTACCTAACTGAACCTAACCTATGGAGATAGGTTAGGTTAGGTTAGGTAGGGTTGGTTAGGTTTGGTCATATATCTACGTTAATTTTTACTCCAATAAAAAAAATTGACCTCATACATAATGAAATGAGTAGCTTTATCATTCCATAAGAAAAAAATTGAGAAAATATATTAATTCAGGAAAATTTGACTTATTAGGCAAATCGGGCCTTGCATAGTAGGCTGAGAAGTGCGTTCTGGCTACTAGGTACGACATATATATATATATATATATATATATATATATATATATATATATATATGTATATATATATGTATATATATATATATATATATATATATATATATATATATATATATATATATATATATATATATATATATATATATATATATATATATATATATATATATGTCGTACCTAGTAGCCAGAACGCACTTCTCAGCCTACTATGCAAGGCCCAATTTGCCTAATAAGCCAAGTTTCATGAATTAATGATTTTTCGACCACCTAACCTACCTAACCTAACCTAACCTAACGTTTTTCGGCTACCTAACCTAACCTAACATATAAAGATAGGTTAGGTTAGGTTAGGTAGGGTTGGTTAGGTTCGGTCATATATCTACGTTAATTTTAACTCCTATAAATTTTTTTTTACCTCATATGTAATAAAATGGGTAGCTTTATCATTTCATAAGAAAAAAAATAGAGAAAATATATTAATTCAGGAAAACTTGGCTTATTAGGCAAATCAGGCCTTGAATAGTAGGCTGAGAAGTACGTTCTGGCTACTAGGTACGACATATATATATATATATATATATATATATATATATATATATATATATATATATATATATATATATATATATATATATATATATATATATATATATATATATATATATATATATGTCGTACCTAGTAGCCAGAACTCACTTCTCAGCCTACTATGCAAGGCCCGATATGCCTAATAAGACAAGTTTTCATAAATTAATTGTTTTTCGACTACCTAACATACCTAACCTAACCTAACCTAACTTTTTCGGCTATCTAACGTAACCTAACCTGTAAAGATAGGTTAGGTTAGGTTAGGTAGGGTTGGTTAGGTTCGGTCATATATCTACGTTAATTTTAACTCCAATAAATTTTTTTTTATCTCATACATAATGAAATGGGTAGCTTTATCATTTCATAAGAAAAAAAATTGAGAAAATATATTAATTCAGGAAAACTTGGCTTATTAGGCAAATCGGGCCTTGCATAGTTGGCTGAGAAGTGAGTTCTGGCTACTAGGTACGACATATATATATATATATATATATATATATATATATATATATATATATATATATATATATATATATATATATATATATATATATATATATAAAGAAGAGAAGATAGAGGAGAGAGAGAGAGACAGAGAGAGAGAGGAGAGAGAGAGACAGAGAGAGAGAGAGAGAGAGAGAGAGAGAGAGAGAGAGAGAGAGAGAGAGAGAGAGAGAGAGAGAGAGAGAGAGAGAGAGAGAGAGAGAGAGAGAGAGAGAGAGAGAGAGAGAGAGAGAGAGAGAGAGAGAGAGAGAGAGAGAGAGATAGAGAGAGTAGAGAGGAGAGGAGAGAGAGAGAGAGAAGAAGAGAGAGTGAGAGAGAGAAGAGGAGACAAGAAGAAGAGACATGCAGATAGGTAATGTAAGAGAGAGAGAAGAGGAAGAGAGAGGGAGAGAGAAGAGTGTAAAAAGAAGAGAGAGAGAACAAGAAAAATAGAGACAGAACAAGAAGAGAGTGAGACAGAGAAGAAGAGAAGAGGGGAACGGAGAGAGGGGAGGCTGTACGGCACTCTTATACACTCTCATTCACTCTTACTCTTACACACTCTCACTCACTCTTACTCACTCTCACTCACTCTTACACACTCTGTCACTCTTGCTCTCCTTCAGTCACTCTTACTCTTACTCACTCTCAGTCACTCTTACTCTCACTCACTCTTACTCACTCTCATAATCACTCTTACTTGTGGTGGACACAGCCTTCACAATTATACTTCAGTGAATGTAAACATCTAAGAGTCATTAGAAATATGTGTAGAATAATAAACCCTACATTGTTTGAGTTAGGGAAAACACCATTTGTCATATAGATTCTAGCTGTTCTTAAAGATTCACCCATTTTGCACCAGCAAGATAACATATAAGATTTTAAGGGTTGACGAACGTTAATCTTCTTGTTTGATAAACTGTGCACTTGAGACATAGTTAATACGAACACGCCAATATAAGACAACAAAACGTTTTCAGAGTCTTTCACACCACTTTCCAGCAACTTTTATAATTTATATAAATTATCTTAGGGAATAATACATAAATTATATATTTAAACATGATATTAGTGTTTAGTGGAATGCATAAGGAGTCAAATTGTGTTAAAAAGAGCGATTTTTAGAAAATTTGGAAAACTACTTTTTTCTGATCATATTATAACTAAATGGATTTTGAACGTTTCACTGAGCCAATAAATATAATTCACAATTTATTAATGAATTTTACAAAAAACACCATAAATTTTATATTTAAACATGTAAAAACTATTTGTAATACATTAGGAACAAAATAGTTGTAGAGAAACTGTTTATTATAAAACCTTTGTGTTTGGATTTTTTTATTAAAAGTTTCTCAAAGGCTCTCCTGCACCATTCTCAATGCAAATCATTCCCACGCCTATGGGAAGAGATAGACGAACGTTATCTAGATGATTTGTGTTTGCTGGGTCTCTCCCAATCCACCCCTCCTCCAGTTACCCCCTCCCCCCCACCGCCGTCCCACCCCCTTCACAATGAACATTGACAATAAACATAAACATATGTGTGTGTGTGAGTGTGTGTGTGTGTGTGTGTGTGTGTGTGTGTGTGTGTGTGTGCGTGTGCGTGTGTGCGTGTGTGTGTGCGTGTGTGTGTGTGTACTCACCTAGTTGTACTCACCTAGTTGTGTTTGCGGGGGTTGAGCTCTGGCTCTTTGGTCCCGCCTCTCAACCAGCAATCAACAGGTGTACAGGTTCCTGAGCCTATTGGGCTCTATCATATCTACACTTGAAACTGTGTATGGAGTCAGCCTCCACCACATCACTTCCTAATGCATTCCATTTCCATGCTGGGGCTGCATACTCCAGGATTGGCCTGACATATGTGGTATACAAAGTTCTGAATGATTCTTTACACAAATTTCTGAATGCCGTTCGTATGTTGGCCAGCCTGGCATATGCCGCTGATATTATCCTCTTGATATGTGCTGCAGGAGACAGGTCTGGTGTGATATCAACTCCCAAATCTTTTTCTTTCTCTGATTCCTGAAGAATTTCCTCTCCCAGATGATACCTTGTATTTGGCCTCCTGCTCCCTACACCTATCGTCATTATATTACATTTGGTCTGGTTAAACTCTAACAACCACTTGTTCGACCATTCCTGCATTTTGTCTAGGTCTTCTTGAAGCCTCAAACAGTCCTCTTCTGTTTTAATCCTTTTCATAATTTTGGCATCGTCCGCAAACATTGAGAGAAATGAATCTATACCCTCCTGGAGATCATTTACATATATCAGAAACAAGATAGGACCGAGTACAGAGCCCTGTGGGACTCCACTGGTGACTTCACGCCAATCGGAGGTCTCACTCCTCACCGTAACTCTCTGCTTCCTATTGCTTAGGTTCTCCCTTATCCACTGAAGCACCTTACCAGCTACACCTGCCTGTCTCTCCAGCTTATGTACCAGCCTCTTATGCGGTACTGTGTCAAAGGCTTTCGACAATGCAAGAAAATGCAGTCCGCCCAGCCCTCTCTTTCTTGCTTATTCTGTGTGACCTGGTCAAAGAATTCTATTAAGCCAGTCAGGCAAGATTTACCCTTCCTGAACCCATGTTGTCGATTTGCCACGTAGTCCCTTCTCTCCAGATGTGCTACCAGGTTTTTTCTCACGATCTTCTCCATCACCTTGCATGGTATACAAGTCAAGGATACTGGAATGTAGTTCAGTGCCTCTTGCCTGTCGCTCTTTTTGTATATTGGGACCACATTCGCCGTCTTCCATATTTCTGGCAGGTCTCCCGTCTCCAGTGACCTACTATACACTATGGAGAGTGGCAAGCAAAGTTCCTCTGCACACTCTTTCAGTATCCATGGCGAGACCCCGTCTGGACTAACAGCCTTTCTAACATCCAGGTCCAGCAGGTGTCTCTTGACCTCCTCTCTCGTAATTTCAAACTCTTCCAAGGCCGCCTGGTTTACATCCCTTTCTCCTAGCACAGTGACCTCACCTTGTTCTGTTGTGAAGACCTCTTGGAACCTCTTGTTGAGTTCATCACACACCTCTTTGTCATTCTCTGTATACCTGTCCTCGCCTGTTCTAAGTTTTACTACCTGTTCTTTCACTGTTGTTTTCCTTCTGATTTGACTGTGGAGTAGCTTTGGTACGTTCTTGGCTTTGTTTGCTATATCATTTTCATAACTTTTCTCTGCTTCTCTTCTCACCCTGACATACTCATTCCTGGTTCTCTGCTTTCTGGTGTTCTCTTATTCCGGAAGTTCCTCCACGCCCTTTTGTTCAGTTTCTTTGCTTCCATACATGCCCTATTATACCATGGATTCTTCTTTTGCTTCTCGTATTTTTCCTTTTGGGCCGGGATGTATCTGCTTACTGCCTCCTGACACTTTTGGGTGACATAGTCCATCATATCTTGTACAGACTTAGCTCTGAGGTCTGTGTCCCAAGGTATTTCCCTTAGGAAGCTTCTCATCTCCTCATAATTTCCCTTTCGGTATGCCAGCCTTTTGTTTCCTAGTTCTTTTTTTGGGGGGACAATTCCTAGCTCTACCAGGTACTCAAAGTTCAATACACTGTGATCACTCATTCCCAAGGGCGCTTCCATCTTGACTTCCCTTATATCCCACTCATTTAGGGAAAACATCAGATCAAGCATTGCTGGTTCATCCTCTCCTCTCATTCTTGTTGGATCCTTGATGTGCTGGCTTAGAAAGTTTCTTGTTGCCACGTCCAGCAGCTTAGCTCTCCATGTTTCTGGTCCTCCATGCGGGTCTCTGTTCTCCCAATCTATCTTCCCATGGTTGAAGTCTTCCATGATTAGTAGTCCAGATCCATTCCTGCTAGCAACAGAAGCTGCTCTCTCTATTATGTTAATGGTGGCCATATTGTTTCTATCATATTCCTGTCTGGGTCTTCTGTCATTTGGTGGCAGATTATATATGACTACGACTATAATTTTTTGCCGTCCAGTTGTTATTGTTCCTATTATGTAGTCACTGAAACCTTCACATCCCTGAACAACCAACTCCTCAAAATCCCAGCCTTTTCTTACCAGCAGAGCTACACCACCCCCACCTCTTCCTTCTCTCTCTTTCCCCATAACATAATAGTCCTGTGGGAACACAGCATTTGTTATTGTTTTTGTCAGCTTTGTTTCTGTGAGAGCTATTATGTCTGGGTTTTCCTCTAGTACCCATTCTCCAAGTTCATTTGCTGTATTTGTAATACCGTCTATGTTAGTGTACATTGCCTTGAGGCTCACTTTCTTCTGTCCCTTCTCAAATCTCCTCCTTGGTGAATGTTCTGCTGGTGGAGGAAGCTGTGCCATGGGTGTGAGGATTTGTGAGGTGGATAACAGGGTTGCAGAGGATACTGGGATGAGGGGTGGGGGGTCAAGTGAAAGGGGAAGGACAGGGAGGGTATGGGGTGAACGGGGCGGGAGGACAGGAAGGAAAGGGGGGTTTTCTATGCAGAGGAGTATGGGGTTGGCCTCCCCACTGGTGGGGAGTAACACCAGTGGGGTTGCCCTCCCCACTGGTGTTACTGGGTAGCTGGTTGTGGGTTCCCCCCTCGCCTCTGGGGGTGATGTGTTGGGAGCTGTGGTTTCCTGGTTTTCCCCTCTCGCCCTGTGCTTCTTCCTTGCTTTAGACGCCATGGCCCTCTCCTCCCTCGTCATGTCCCTCTGGAGGAATACTTTTTTTAATTCTCCCACATGTTGCAGGTGGCTTTACTTTGTTAGAATCGTGTCCTTTGTGTTCTCGTTTGCAAATACTATCTTTAACACACGGTCTCGATCTTTTTTGTACCAGCCTAACCTGAAAACCTTCTCAATGCTAAGCTCAGCCCATGTGTGTGTGTGTGTGTGTGTACTCACCTATTTGTGCTTGTGGGGGTTGAGCTTTGGCTCTTTGGTCCCGCCTCTCAACTGTCAATCAACTAGTGTACAGATTCCCGAGCCTACTGGGCTCTATCATATCTACATTTAAAACTGTGTATGGAGTCAGCCTCCGCCACATCACTGCCTAATGCATTCCATCCGTTAACTACTCTGACACTGAAAAAGTTCCTTCTAACGTCTCTGTGGCTCATGTGGGTACTCAGTTTCCACCTGTGTCCCCTTGTTCACGTCCCACCAGTGTTGAATAGTTCATCCTTGTTTACCCGGTCGATTCCTCTGAGGATTTTGTATTTTGTGATCATGTCTCCCCTTACTCTTCTGTCTTCCAGTGTCGTAAGGTGCATTTCCCGCAGCCTTTCCTCGTAACTCATGCCTCTTAGTTCTGGGACTAGTCTAGTGGCATACCTTTGGACTTTTTCCAGCTTCATCTTGTGCTTGACAAGGTACGGGCTCCATGCTGGGGCCGCATACTCCAGGATTGGTCTTACATATGTGGTGTACAAGATTCTGAATGATTCCTTACACAAGTTCCTGAACGCTGTTCTGATGTTAGCCAGCCTCGCATATGCCGCAGACGTTATTCTTTTTATGTGGGCTTCAGGAGACAGGTTTGGTGTGATATCAACTCCTAGATCTTTCTCTCTGTTCGTTTCATTAAGTACTTCACCTCCTATTCTGTATCCTGTGTCTGGCCTCCTATTTCCACTGCCGAATTTCATTACTTTGCATTTACTCGGGTTGAACTTCAACAGCCATTTGTTGGACCATTCACTCAGTCTGTCTAGGTCATCTTGTAGCTTCCTACTATCGTCCTCAGTTTCAATCTTCCTCATAATTTTTGCATCATCGGCAAACATTGAGAGAAACGATTCTATACCCTCTGGGAGATCATTTACATATATCAGAAACAGTATAGGTCCAAGGACTGACACCTGCGGGACTCCACTCGTAACGTCTCGCCAATCTGAGACCTCACCCCTCACACTGACTCGTTGTCTCCTGTTGCTTAGGTGCTCCTGTATCCAACGGAGTACCTTCCCTTTCACTCCAACCTGCATCTCCAGCTTTTTCACTAGCCTCTTGTGTGGCACTGTATCAAAGGCTTTCTGACAATCCAAAAATATGCAGTCTGCCCACCCTTCTCTTTCTTGCCTTATTTTTGTTGCCTGGTCGGAGAATTCAAGTAACCCTGTGAGGCAGGACCTGCCATCCCTGAATCCATGCTGATGCTGTGTTACAAAGTTCTTTCGCTCCAGGTGCTCCACTAGCTTTCTTCTCACAATCTTCTCCATCAGCTTGCATGGTATGCAGGTTAGGGACACTGGCCTGTAATTCAGTGCCTCCTGTCTATCCCCTTTCTTGTATATCGGGACTAAGTTAGCTGCTTTCCAAATTTCTGGCAGTTCCCCTGTTGTCAGCGATTTGTTATACACTATGGAGAGTGGGAGGCACAGTTCTTCTGCTCCTTCCTTTAGTATCCAAGGGAAGATTCCATCTGGGCCTATAGCCTTTGTCACATCCAACTCTAGTAAACACTTCCTTACTTCCCCGCTGGTAATCTCAAACTCTTCCAGTGGTTCCTGGTTAGCTATTCCCTCTCTTATCTCTGGGATTTCTCCTTGCTCTAAGGCGAAGACGTCTTGGAACTTCTTATTCAGTTCCTCACACACTTCCTTGTCGTTTGTAGTGAATCCTTCTGCCTCTATCCTTAATTTCATAACCTGTTCCTTTACTGTTGTTTTTCTCCTGATGTGGCTATGCAGCAATTTAGGCTGAGTCTTTGCCTTGCTTGCGATGTCTTTTTCGTATTGTCTTTTTACCTCTCTTCTCTTCCTGACATATTCATTCCTGGCATTCTGGTATCTTTCTCTGCTCTCCAGTGTCCTGTTATTCCTATAGTTACTCCATGCCCTTTTACTTTGCTGCTTAGCTAGCCTACATTGATTAAACCATGGGTTTCTCATCGTCATTTCACTGTTTTCCTTTTGGGCTGGGACAAACTTGTTTGCTGAGTCCTTGCATTTTTGCTTGATGTAGTCCATCATATCTTGGGCCGTCTTTTCCCTGAGCTCTGTTTCCCATGCTATATCTGTTAGGAATTTTCTTATCTCCTCAAAGTTTCCCTTTCGGTATTCTAACCTTTTGGTTTCGGTATCCCTCCTCGAGTTCAATAACCCTTCTTCAATTAGGTACTCAAACACCAATACACTGTGGTCGCTCATTCCTACTGGGGCCTCAAAACCGATTTCTTTTATGTCAGAGTCGTTCAGGGTGAAGACCAGGTCGAGTCTCGCTGGTTCGTCATTTTCTCTCATCCTTGTGGGTTCTCTGACATGCTGGGTTAAGAAGTTTCTAGTCACCACCTCCAATAGTTTGGCTCTCCACGTATCCTCGCCTCCATGCGGTTCCTTGTTCTCCCAATCAATCCTTCCGTGATTGAGAGTGTGAGAGTGTGTGTGTGTGTGTGTGTGTGTGTGTGTGTGTGTGTGTGTGTGTGTGTGTGTGTGTGTGTGTGTGTGTGTGTGTGTGTGTGTGTGTGTGTGTGTGTGTGTGTGTGTGTGTGTGTGTGTGTGTGTGTGTGTGTGTATGTGTGTGTGTGTGTGTGTGTGTGTGTGTGTGTGTGTGTGTGTGTGTGTGTGTGTGTGTACTCACCTAGTTGTACTCACCTAGTTGTGTCTGCAGGATCGAGCATTGACTCTTGGATCCCGCCTTTCGAGCATCGGTTGTTTACAGCAATGACTCCTGTCCCATTTCCCTATCATACCTGGTTTTAAAATTATGAATAGTATTTGCTTCCACAACCTGTTCCTGAAGTGCATTCCATTTTCCCACTACTCTCACGCTAAAAGAAAACTTCCTAACATCTCTGTGACTCATCTGAGTTTCAAGCTTCCATCCATGTCCCCTCGTTCTGTTACTATTCCGTGTGAACATTTCGTCTATGTCCACTTTGTCAATCCCTCTGATTATTTTATACGTTCCTATCATGTCCCCCCTCTCCCTTCTTCTTTCTAGTGTCGTAAGGCACAGTTCCCTCAGGCGCTCCTCATACCCCATCCCTCGTAGCTCTGGGACGAGTCTCGTTGCAAACCTCTGAACCTTTTCCAGTTTCATTATATGCTTCTTCAGATGGGGACTCCATGATGAGGCGGCATACTCTAAGACTGGCCTCACGTAGGCAGTGTAAAGCGGCCTAAATGCCTCCTTACTTAGGTTTCTGAATGATGTTCTAACTTTTGCCAGTGTAGAGTACGCTGCTGTCGTTATCCTATTTATATGTGCCTCAGGAGATAGATTAGGTGTTACGTCCACACCCAGGTCTCTTTCGCGCGTCGTCACAGGTAGGCTGTTCCCCTTCATTGTGTACTGTCCCTTTGGTCTCCTATCTCCTAGTCCCATTTCCATAACTTTACATTTGCTCGTGTTGAATTCCAGTAGCCATTTCTCTGACCATCTCTGCAACCTGTTCAGGTCCTCTTGGAGGATCCTGCAATCCTCATCTGTCACAACTCTTCTCATCAACTTTGCGTCATCTGCAAACATCGACTTGTAGGACTCTACGCCTGTAAACATGTCGTTAACATATGCAAGAAATAGAATTGGTCCCAGCACCGATCCTTGAGGTACTCCACTTGTTACTGTTCGCCAGTCCGACTTCTCGCCCCTTACCGTGACTCTTTGGCTCCTTCCTGTTAGGTAGTTCCTTATCCATGCTAGGACCTTTCCCCCCACCCCCGCCTGCCTCTCGAGCTTGAACAGCAGTCTCATGTGTGGTCCTGTATCAAAGGCTTTTTGGCAGTCCAGAAATATTCAGTCTGCCCAACCATCTCTGTCCTGTCTTATCCTCGTTATTTTATCATAGAATTCCAGAAGGTTTGTTAGGCACGATTTCCCTGTCCAGAACTCATGCTGATGATTGTTCACAAACCTAATGTTCTCCAGGTGTGCAACCAGTCGTAGCCTAATTATTCTTTCCAGTATTTTACAGGGGATGCTTGTCAGTGATACAGGTCTATAGTTAAGTGCCTCCTCCCTATCACCTTTCTTGAAGATCGGCACGACATTTGCCTTCTTCCAGCAACTGGGCAATTCTCCCAACATAAGTGACTCATTAAAGATCATTGCCAGAGGCACGCTGATGGCCTGCGCTGCTTCTTTTAGTATCCACGGTGATACTTTGTCTGGTCCAACTGCTTTAGTTGCATCTAGAGTTGTCAACTGTTTCATTACCTCCGCTGCTGTCACCTCTATATCTGATAGTCTTTCATCTAGGGTAATCACTTCCAACAATGGGAGCTCCTCAGGCTCGGTAGTGAACACTCCATAGAAACTGGCATTCAGTGCCTCACAGATTTCCTTGTCACTTTCAGTATATGCCCCCTCTATCTTCCTTAGTCTTATCACTTGGTCGTTCACCGACATTTTTCTTCTTATATGACTGTGTAGTAACTTAGGTTGTTTTTTCACTTTGATTGCAATATCGTTCTCATAGTCCCTTTCCGATGTTCGTCTTAAGTTAATGTAATCGTTCCTAGCTCTGTTGCATCTGATCCTGTTGTCCTCTGTCCTTTGTCTTCTGTACTTCCTCCACTCCCGCCTGCTGGCCATTTTTGCTTCCTGACACTGTCTATTAAACCATGGGTTATTATATTCCTTCTTATTTTTTCCCTTTACTGTTGGTATAAATCTCTCTTCGGCCTCCTGGCATTTCTGTATGACTAGGTCCATCATATCTTGGACTGTTTTTCCTCTAATTTCTTCCTCCCATTGCACTTCACCCAGATAGTCCCTTATCCTCTTATAGTCCCCTTTCCTGTAGTCAACTCTCCTTTCCCAGATCTCTTGTCCCATGGTCATAAGTTTGAATTCCATCATGTAGTCAAAGACTAGGACACAATGGTCACTGGCCCCTAGAGGTATTTCATGCTCTAAATTCTCGATATCTTCTACGTTCTGGGTGAAAATCAGGTATAATAGGCTCGGTGCATCTCCTCCTCTTTCCCTTGTGTCTTCCTTCACATGTTGTGTTAGGAAATTCCTGTCTATAACATCTACTAATTTTGCTCCCCACGTTTCGTCCCCTCCATGGGGATTCCTTGATTCCCAATTTATCTCTCCACGGTTTAGGTCCCCCATGATCAGCAGCTTCGCTCTCATTCTGTGGGCTAGTGTTGCTGCCTTCTGCAGTTCATCTATACATGCTTTGTTGCTGTCATCATACTCCTGCCTGGGTCTTCTACTGTTTGGTGGGGGATTGTAGATTACCAAGATCACAATCTTCCTCCCATCTACTGTCAGAGTTCCATGTATGAAGCTTGTGCACTCATTGGTAACCCGATTTCCCAGGTCTTCAAACTTCCATTTCCGCTTTATTAGGAGTGCCACTCCCCCTCCCTGTCTCTGTGTCCTCTCTTTTCGTATTACCTGGTACCCTTCAGGAGAGATTGCATCTGAGATCATGTCATTAATTTTAGTTTCCACAATTGCAACTATGTCAGGATCTGCTTCACTCACTCTTTCTTTTATCTCTTCTGCTTTATTAGATACCCCATCAGCATTGGTATACCAAACCTTGAGATTCTTCATGGAAACTCTTGTACCAGAGTTCTCCCTTTCTCTGGGGGTCTGGGGGTGTATGGGAGGGGGTGACTGGGGGCAGGGGGGATCTGGGTGATCTGGGGGGTGTCTTGGGGATGACTGGGGGCGGGGAGGATCCGGGGGATGTCCGGGGGGATCCGGGGGGTGTCTGGGGGGGTCCGGGGGGTGTTTGGGGGGTGAAAGAGGTCAGGAGGAATGCTTGGGGGCTAATGGGGGCTGGGCTTCTAGGAAGGTAGGTAGGAGGGTCTGGGGTAGGGCCTGGGTAGGTAGGTCTGGAGTAGGAAGGGCATACTGGGTCTGAAGATTAGGGAGGGTCTGATAGGCATAGAGGAGTTGGGAGATAGCGTAAGGTTGGGAGTCAGATAGAGGTTGAGAGGTTGGGAGGGGGAAGGAGAGAGGGGGTGGGGGAAACCTCCCACCCCCCTCGCAAGGGTGGGGGGTCACATGGAAGGAGAGGGGATGAGGAGGGGTGAGGGCTGGGTAGGTTTTGGGGGTTGAGGGGATGAGGGCTGGGTGGGTTCTTGGGGTTGAGGGGATGAGGGCTGGGTGGGTTTTGGGGGTTGAGGGGATGAGGGCTGGACGGGTTTTGGGGGTTGAGGTGATGAGGGGGTCCTTGGAATGTGGGATGAATTTGACTGCAGTGGGGTCAGAGGGGTCAAGGGAGTTGTTGGGGAGATAAGCAGGGGCAGGCAGGGCTGATTTGGGGAGGGAGTGACCTGAGAAGGTGTGAGCTGGTTAGCATGGGGTGGATTAACATTGGGGTGTGTAGCTACGCTCAAATGGGAAGAGTTGTATTGTTGCTTGCTTGCTCTGTGGGCTAACTGCTCCTCCTTCGTCATGAATTTGTCAATATATACGTTGTAGTAATCTTCGCTCCCTCTGAGTAAGTGTTTGTGATGTAGTATGTAATCCACTGCCTCTTCGTTAGTGAACTGTACCAGGACAGGTCGTTTCCTGTTACAGTTGTATGGCCCAATGCGTCGGTGGAATTGCACCTCATTCCCTGCCATCTGGGCTCTCATGTCTCAAGATCCCCTGTAGCTCCAAATCCTCAATCTCCATCCTTTCCTGCCTCGATGGTGCCCTGGCTTCAAGCAATCCATGGATTATGATTGTCCTCTTTCTCAGTTCAGGGTCATGCTGGTGGCCCCCTCCCTGGCTGACCCCCACTCCCGCTACTCCACCTACTACTACTCCCCCTTCCCCTGCCAAGCTTCCCTTATTCCTGCCAAATTCATTAGTAAGCCTAGATATTTCTCCTTGCCATTCTACCCTGCTCTTCCTGATTTCTTCTTGAATATAATCCATAAACTCTTGTTTGAGTCTTTGAACCTCGTCCTGTATCTTATTAAAGACTTCACTTTTAATCCCCTGGATTAGATCATCTATCCAAACATCCCTCTTCTCTACAAATTTCCCAATCATCGTCTCCACAAACCTATCTTCTTCTTCAATTATAATACTGCTGGACCTATACGCCCTTCCTGACCTAGTCATTGCTATAATGCAACCTTACCCACAGGGGTTCCAAATATCTTACCGTCCTGTTAACACAATAGGTGAGTGAATCTCCAAGCGTCGTCCAACGTGGTGGTAGGAGGGTTGCTGCCGGGGGTGAGGTCACGGTCAGAGGTCGGTGAGGTCTGCTCCACACTGCCCACTGCCACAGTACTTCCTCAACTATTTTCAATTACGCTACTTAAACTGTTTTTCTTCACTATCTTATGGATTTGGTCAAAACCCAAGGTTTTTTTCATTCACTTGTACACACTTTTTCACTTTGAAGTTGACTGATTACCCCTTCCACTCCACTAGTGAACCAGGAGCTCCCAACCCACGTCCATCCAACACGATGGTCACACACGATGGTGTGTGTGTGTATGTGTGTGTACTCACCTAGTTGTACTCACCTAGTTGTGTTTGCTGGTGTTGAGCTCTGTCTCTTTGGTCCCGCCTCTCAACCGTCAATCAACAGGTGTACAGATTCCTGAGCCTATCGGGCTCTATCATATCTACACTTGAAACTGTGTATGGAGTCAGCCTCCACCACATCTCTTCCTAATGCATTCCACTTGTCCACCACTCTGACACTAAAAAAGTTCTTTCTAATATCTCTGTGGCTCATTTGGGCACTCAGTTTCCACCTGTGTCCCCTTGTACGTGTTCCCCTTGTGTTAAATAGACTGTCTTTATCTACCCTATCAATTCCCTTCAGAATCTTGAATGTGGTGATCATGTCCCCCCTAACTCTTCTGTCTTCCAGCGAAGTGAGGTTTAATTCCCGTAGTCTCTCCTCGTAGCTCATACCTCTCAGCTCGGGTACTAGTCTGGTGGCAAACCTTTGAACCTTTTCCAGTTTAGTCTTATCCTTGACTAGATATGGACTCCATGCTGGGGCTGCATACTCCAGGATTGGCCTGACATATGTGGTATACAAAGTTCTGAATGATTCTTTACACAAGTTTCTGAATGCCGTTCGTATGTTGGCCAGCCTGGCATATGCCGCTGATGTTATCCGCTTGATATGTGCTGCAGGAGACAGGTCTGGCGTGATATCAACCCCCAAGACTTTTTCCTTCTCTGACTCCTGAAGAATGTCCTCTCCCAGATGATACCTTGTATCTGGCCTCCTGCTCTCTACACCTATCTTCATTACATTACATTTGATTGGGTTAAACTCTAACAACCATTTGTTCGACCATTCCTTCAGCTTGTCTAGGTCTTCTTGAAGCCTCAAACAGTCCTCTTCTGTTTTAATCCTTCTCATAATTTTAGCATCGTCTGCAAACATTGAGAGAAATGAATCGATACCCTCTGGGAGATCATTTACATATATGAGAAACAAGATAGGACCGAGTACAGAGCCCTGTGGGACTCCACTGGTGACTTCACGTCAATCGGAGGTCTCACCCTCACCGTAACTCTCTGCTTCCTATTGTTTAGATACTCCCTTATCCACTGGAGCACCTTACCAGCTACACCTACCTGTCTCTCCAGCTTATGTACCAGCCTCTTATGCGGTACTGTGTCAAAGGCTTTCCGACAATAAAGAAAATGCAGTCCGCCCAGCCCTCTCTTTCTTGCTTAATCTTTGTCACCTGATCGTAGAATTCTATCAAGCCTGTAAGACAAGATTTACCCTCCCTGAACCCATGTTGGCGATTTGTCACGAAGTCCCTTCTCTCCAGATGTGTTACCAGGTTTTTTCTCACGATCTTCTCCATCACCTTACATGGTATACAAGTCAAGGACACTGGCCTGTAGTTAAGTGCCTCTTGCCTGTCGCCCTTTTTGTATATTGGGACCACATTCTCCGTCTTCCATATTTCTGGTAGGTCTCCCGTCTCCAGTGACTTACTATACACTATGGAGAGTGGCAAGCAAAGTGCCTCTGCACACTCTTTCAGTGTCCATGGTGAGATCCCATCTGGACCAACAGCCTTTCTAACATCCAGATCCAGCAGGTGTCTCTTGACCTCCTCTCTCGTAATTTCGAACTCTTCCAAGGCCGCCTGGTTTACCTCCCTTTCTCCTAGCACAGTGACCTCACCTTGTTCTATTGTGTGTGTCACCTTGTTCTGTGTGTGTGTGTGTGTGTGTGTGTGTGTGTGTGTGTGTGTGTGTGTGTGTGTGTGTGTGTGTGTGTGTGTGTGTGTGTGTGTGTGTGTGTGTGTGTGTGTGTGTGTGTGTGCATGAGTGTCGACAAACCAGTTTGTTGGCAGCATCTCAACTTTCACTTGGGTAGTAACATCGTGTATCCCACCTGGTCGCTAGACTACATGGGAAGGAGGAAACTTAACTTTTCCTCTGATATATTCATGGTTTTTATCCCTACTTTATCTTATAATTTCTTTCTAAGTAGTTGTAATCTAACTACTACATATATGCTATAAT
Organism: Procambarus clarkii; assembly: GCF_040958095.1. Taxonomy (NCBI): domain Eukaryota; kingdom Metazoa; phylum Arthropoda; class Malacostraca; order Decapoda; family Cambaridae; genus Procambarus; species Procambarus clarkii. Next base: position 50,115,292 of record NC_091167.1, read on the forward strand.
CTCAGATATATAAGGTATCTGTAGGAGAAATAAGTACTGACAGGATTACTTTAATATAGAAGTTCTTTGCTGAAAGTGTATTTATCCTGCCTCACCTAGTTCCTCAAACATAACCCAGATGAATGTAATACATCACAGCTCCTCAAACATAACCCAGATGGTTGTAATACATCACAGTTCCTCAAACATAAGCCAGATGATTGTAATACAACACAGTTCCTCAAACATAACCCAGATGATTGTAATACATCACAGTTCCTCAAACATAAGCCAGATGGTTGTAATACATCACAGTTCCTCAAACATAACCCAGATGGTTGTAATACAACACAGTTCCTCATATATAACCCAGATGGTTGTAATACATCACAGTTCCTCAAACATAACCCAGATGATTGTAATACAACACAGTTCCTCATATATAACCCTGATGGTTGTAATACATCACAGTTCCTCATACATAACCCAGATGATTGTAATACAACACAGTTCCTCATATATAACCCAGATGATTGTAATACATCACAGTTCCTCAAACATAACCCAGATGATTGTAATACAACACAGTTCCTCATATATAACCCTGATGGTTGTAATACATCACAGTTCCTCAAACATAACCCAGATGATTGTAATACAACACAGTTCCTCATATATAACCCTGATGGTTGTAATACATCACAGTTCCTCATACATAACCCAGATGATTGTAATACAACACAGTTCCTCATATATAACCCAGATGATTGTAATACATCACAGTTCCTCAAACATAACCCAGATGATTGTAATACAACACAGTTCCTCATATATAACCCTGATGGTTGTAATACATCACAGTTCCTCAAACATAACCCAGATGATTGTAATACATCACAGTTCCTCAAACATAAGCCAGATGGTTGTAATACATCACAGTTCCTCAAACATAACCCAGATGATTGTAATACAACACAGTTCCTCAAACATAACCCAGATGGTTGTAATACATCACAGTTCCTCAAACATAACCCAGATGATTGTAATACATCACAGTTCCTCATACATAACCCAGATGATTGTAATACAACACAGTTCCTCATATATAACCCTGATGGTTGTAATACATCACAGTTCCTCATACATAACCCAGATGATTGTAATACAACACAGTTCCTCATATATAACCCTGATGGTTGTAATACATCACAGTTCCTCATACATAACCCAGATGATTGTAATACATCACAGTTCCTCAAACATAACCCAGATGATTGTAATACAACACAGTTCCTCAAACATAACCCAGATGATTGTAATACATCACAGTTCCTCATACATAACCCAGATGATTGTAATACATCACAGTTCCTCAAACATAACCCAGATGATTGTAATACATCACAGTTCCTCATACATAACCCAGATGATTGTAATACATCACAGTTCCTCATACATAACCCAGATGATTGTAATACATCACAGTTCCTCAAACATAACCCAGATGATTGTAATACATCACAGTTCCTCAAACATAACCCAGATGATTGTAATACAACACAGTTCCTCAAACATAACCCAGATGATTGTAATACATCACAGTTCCTCATACATAACCCAGATGATTGTAATACATCACAGTTCCTCAAACATAACCCAGATGATTGTAATACATCACAGTTCCTCATACATAACCCAGATGATTGTAATACAACACAGTTCCTCATACATAACCCTGATGATTGTAATACAACACAGTTCCTCATACATAACCCAGATGATTGTAATACAACACAGTTCCTCAAACATAACCCAGATGGTTGTAATACAACACAGGGGTTCCCACATGTTCAGGTAGCGACCCCAATACAAGGAACCTCCTACTCTCTCCACTCCCAACCATCCGGATCACCTTTAGCGTTCACAGTATCTATCCTCCCCCATGCACTCCCAGTATCTATCCTCCCCCATGCACTCCCAGTATCTATCCTCCCCCATGCACTCCCAGTATCTATCCTCCCCCATGCACTCCCAGTATCTGTCCTCCCCCATGCACTCCCAGTATCTATCCTCTCCCATGCACTCCTAGTATCTATCCTCCCCCATGCACTCCCAGTATCTATCGTCCCCCATGCACTCCCAGTATCTATCCTCTCCCATGCACTCCTAGTATCTATCCTCCCCCATGCACTCCCAGTATCTATCGTCCCCCATGCACTCCCAGTATCTATCCTCTCCCATGCACTCCTAGTATCTATCCTCCCCCATGCACTCCCAGTATCAATCCTCCCGCATGCACTCCCAGTATCTATCCTCCTCCATGCACTCCCAGTATATATCCTCCCCATGCACTCCCAGTATCTATCCTCCCCCTGCACCCGCAGTATCTATCCTCCTCCATGCACTCCCAGTATCTATCCTCCCCCATGCACTCCCAGTATCTATCCTCCCCCTTCACCCACAGCATCTATCCTCCCCCTTCACCCACAGCATCTATCCTCCCCCTGCACCCACAGTATCTATCCTCCTCCATGCACTCCCAGTATCTATCCTCCCTCGTGCACTCCCAGCATCTATCCTCCCCCCCCCCGGGCACTCAGAGTAACAATCTGTCTCCCGCTGTGATTTCAAAGTTTCATATATAAAGTTTCATATATTCATATATTTCATATATATATATAAAACTTTCTATATAAAGTTTCAAAGTAACTTTATATAACTTTTCAAATATATAGTAAGTTTCAAACTAACAATATATACTAGGTACGACATATATATATATATATATATATATATATATATATATATATATATATATATATATATATATTCAATTTCATGTTCCCCAAAAAGCAGAGTTAGATTCTTGCTGTAGCATGAGTTTACAAACGGGTAGAGGGAAGGAAAAAGGAGATGAACTGCACTGAGTACTGCATCCCTTCTAACCAGATTGAAAGCATTTTTGAAGTCCAGCTTTATCAGGGCTTTTTCATTCGTAATGTTGGCAATGTAGGCTCTAGCTGCATGAGCCGCTGCCTCACACCCTTGGGGAATGCCAAATCCAAGCTGTTTTGGCTTCAGCATGTCGGCTGCTGCCTGACTAACTGCTCTAGCAGCAGCCTTAGCGACGAGACGCCGGAGTGAATTGCCCACAGCTATCGGTCTGATTCCTCCATCTTTTATCCTCAGGGTACAGAGGGTAGCGCCAAAAAAGAGAGGCCGTATGGTCTCTGGTATGTTGCCAGCTAGACATGTGTTGGCGAATCTAGTTAGTTCCACGAGGAGGCCCTGTGCAATGTCTCCCAGTGCAGGGTTGAGCATTTGTTTGATGTGGTTGGGTCGTAGTCCTGTGAACCCACCTGCTGATCCTGGTGGGAAGGATAAAGCTGCTTTATGCACCATGGCACACACAGGGGTTTTGTTCTGGTGACACCGACTAGGGGAACACTGTCGTCACGAGGAGCTCTGGGTGGGTGCTGTATCGGCATCCCTAGTGGCAACTGTGTCTTCACTGGTGATGACTCTGACGCCCCTATTGTGTTGCCTTCTTCTATTTTCTTGCTGACTGTTGCTATGATTTTGGATGCCTCCGTTCTGCTGTTGATACCTTTCCTGCCGTGGGTGTTTTTGGCACGGGTGGGGAGGGGTGCCTGGTAGTCCTCTCTAGGAAAACTATTTATAGCCATAATGACAGAGGAAGCTAGTGATTTGTCTCTCCTTGCAGGGACAGCTAGGCATATGTTACCAAACAGGAGAAGGTTGCGCCATGCTTGGATGGTTCCGGGGGAGTCATTGACCTTCTTCAAGAGGCTGGATAGTTTGGCTGCTGCCTGGGGCCAGGCAGCTTTGGGGATGTGCTGCAAGGTTCCAACAGATGTTGCTTTGATGGCTTCTTGTAGATTCTCAGTCGAAATGACGCTGTTGGAGGTGTTTTTCCTGACTGCTGGAGCGGGGCCTTGATTGATACCCTCTTTGGGAGGGCGCCACATACCCGGACAATCGGTTCCGTCGTGAGCATGCTTGCGCACATCTCCGTTACGCTTGAGTCTCCACACCTTGTCACACACTTGGCTTGTGCCGTACTTGTCGTCGATTGATGGCTCCTCTTGGCTGAGAGAAGCCTGGCTGTCAGTCGTGACCTGCGACATCGGCGGGCGCTGGGCAGGCGCTGGGCGGGCGCTGGGCGGGCGCTGGGTGGGCGCTGGGCGGCGCTGGGTGGGCGTTGGGCGGGCGCTGGGCGGGCGCTGGGTGGGCGCCGGGCGGGCGCTGGGTGGGCGCTGGGCGGCGCTGGGTGGGCGTTGGGCGGGCGCTGGGCGGGCGCTGGGTGGGCGCTGGGCGGGCGCTGGTTGGGCGCCGGGCGGGCGCTGATTGGGCGCCGGGCGGGCGCCGGGCGGGGGCTGGGTGTGCTCCGGGCGGGCGCTGGGCGGAAGTAGCGTGAGGGGGGTGAACACAGGGAGGTAGCGGTCGCGGTTGGGGTGGGGCAGAGGGGGGAGGGTGACTCGTAGGTTGGGTGACGGTACACACTGGCGGGTATGGGGAGGGGGGAATGGGGGTCAGAGGGGTGACACTAACTCGTTTGTATAATTTCGTGATATATCACTGCACAATATAATCTGGTTCACTGTGGACTCGATGCACTTAAAACACGATACCTGTTTCCCGGGAGCCGAGGTATCTATTTTTCAGGGATATTTTCATAAACACTTACACACGGGTCACCCCCTCGACTGACCGCACAACCCTCCACCCCCCACCCCCACCACCATAACCGAGGGAGCCCCTCAGGGCGCCCTTGTTGGCCCTCACAGCAGTTCAGACGATTCCACACTGCCAATCCACTTGTTTGATTGTTTTTGTTTGCGATAGTTCACCCTGGACACTTCCCGCCACCCTCACACCTTCCCAGGATGTTCACACTACACACTGTTGAGTCTGGGCCCCGTGGGGTCAGGATGTCACAAGATAATGGCACATGGCCGGCAGAGCCTCCTCCCAGCGTCCGTGTATATATATACACGCATATATATATATATATATATATATATATATATATATATATATATATATATATATATATATATATATATATATATATAAAAACTGGGAGTATGGCTTCGAGTCACTTCTGGGGTGTGAGTTTTCAGTTGCATATTGTCCTGGGGACCATTCAGGCTTGTTCGCATATATATATATATATATATATATATATATATATATATATATATATGTCGTACCTAGTAGCCAAATTCCACTTCTCAGCCTACTATGCAAGGCCCGATTTGCCTAATAAGCCAAGTTTTCCTGAATTAATATATTTTCTCAAATTTTTTTCTTATGAAATGATAAAGCTACCCATTTCATTATGTATGAGGTCAATTTTTTTTTATTGGAGTTAAAATTAACGTAGATATATGACCGAACCTAACCAACTCTACCTAACCTAACCTAACCTATCTTTATAGGTTAGGTTAGGTTAGGTAGCCGAAAAAGGTAGGTTAGGTTAGGTTAGGTAGGTTAGGTAGTCGAAAAAACATTAATTCATGAAAACTTGGCTTATTAGGCATTAGGCAAATCGGGCCTTGCATAGTAGGCTGAGAAGTGCATTCTGGCTACTAGGTACGACATATATATATATATATATATATATACATGTATATATATATGTATATATATATATCTATATATATATATATATATATATATATATATATATATATATATATATATATATATATATATATATATATATATATATATATATATATATATATATATATATATATATATATATATATATAAATATATATTATTAAATATGACCGAAAAAGAAAGATTAATAATTCTAACACGAATTTTCTCAATCTTTCGTACATTTCTTTTCACTGTTGGAGGTAATTCAAAAATCAATTCTCCAAAATTCATTTTTATTTCTAGTCTGACGCGACACGAGCGCGTTTCATAAAACCTATTACATTTTCAAAGACTTTACTTTACAAATACACAACTGAATAGAACTTACACATCTCCGATTTTGTTTATATCTACATTTGAGTGAGGTGGATGGGGTGAGGTGGCATTAATAGGGTATTAATTTCATCAACACAAGACAGAACAAGAGGTGGCATTAATAGGGTATTAATTTCACCAACACAAGACAGAACACGAAACAATGGGTATTGAAATGGGAGTGATTGTTGAAAGCCTATTGGTCCATATTTCTTGATGCTTCTATATTGGAGCGGAGTCTTGAGGTGGGTAGAATATAGTTGTGCATTAATTGGCTGTTGATTGCTGGTGTTGACTTCTTAATGTGTAGTGCCTCGCAAACGTCAAGCCGCCTGCTATCGCTGTATCTATCGATGATTTCTGTGTTGTTTACTAGGATTACCCCCAATAAAATTATATTACAAATCAACCATGCACAGTGAACATATAAAAGAGGAAAGAATAATGAAAGAAATAATCCGTAAAGGAGTAAAAAGCACTACTCCTAACCAAAACATAAACCTGATAATATTCTACAAAACCAAGAAGACTTCCGAACTCCTTATCAAAAACAGTCCGAAGCCGACGGAGAACCCTCTACAGCAGTCAAGCGTTGTATACATGTACACTTGCCCCCACGAAGGATGTAACCTTCAATGCAAGTACATAGGTATGACGTCGACCAAGCTGACGAGGCGTTTGACATGCCATCTTCAATCTGGTGCCCCTAGGAATCACATGAGACAAGCCCATGACATTACTCTAACAAGAGAAATGTTGAACAAGAATACTTGCATAATAGACAAAACCCAAGATTCAAGAAGATTACAAATTCTTGAGGCAATTCACATAAGAATAGAGCGACCTACCATGAACACCCAAATCACGGAACTATTTACTCTACCCACCATGAGAGTAAGGACAAGACAAGAACATATCGATGCCAACACAGAAGACAATGTCCAACATAACAGGCCAATTACACTGGATTAATCTTTGTGTTTGGATAGGAGATGCCTCGTATGGGCCAATAAGCCTTCTGCAGCCCCTATGTTTATCCCTTATGTATCCCCCCATGTTTTCACCTTCATTGTATTATCACCTGACCTAATGCGGGTATAAAATCAACTAGTATTGTAAGATCTGTTCACTTGAGAATGAACCATGGAGGTTCGAAACGTCGTGCAAATTATACAAATAGTGCAAATTATACAAATAAGTGTAATACACTCTATAGTAAATCACTTCTTTTCTTCACCTTAAAAGTACGAAAATGAGTTTTGGAGAACTCCTATTTCAATTAAGCCCTGATGCTAAGAAAATAGTTAGAGGGATAGAAGCCCTAAACCAGAAAATAATAAATACAGAATATGCGGTCATATTCAATGAAACATATATATATATATATATATATATATATATATATATATATATATATATATATATATATATATATATATATATATATATATATATATATATATATATATATATATTATTAAATATGACCGAAAAAGTAAGATTAATAATTCTAACACGAATTTTCTCAATCTTTCGTACATTACGCTTCACTGTTGGAGGTAAATAAAAAATAACTTCTCCAAAATTCATTTTTATTTCTAGTCTGACGCGACACGGGCGCGTTTCGTAAAACTTATTACATTTTCAAAGACTTCACAAATACACAACTGATTAGAACTTACGTATCTCTGATTTTATATCTACATTTGAGTGAGGTGGGAGGGGTGATGTGGCATTAACACAAGACAGAACAAGAGGGGATATTAATAGGGTATTAAAAGTATCAACACAAGACAGAACAGAAACAATGGGTATTGAATAGAAGTGTTTGTAGAAAGCTTTCTACAAACACTTCTATTCAATACCCATTGTTTCTGTTCTGTCTTGTGTTGATACTTTTAATACCCTATTAATATCCCCTCTTGTTCTGTCTTGTGTTAATGCCACATCACCCCTCCCACCTCACTCAAATGTGATATAAAATCAGAGATACGTAAGTTCTAATCAGTTGTGTATTTGTGAAGTCTTTGAAAATGTAATAAGTTTTACGAAACGCGCCCGTGTCGCGTCAGACTAGAAATAAAAATGAATTTTGGAGAAGTGATTTTTGATTTACCTCCAACAGTGAAGCGTAATGTACGAAAGATTGAGAAAATTCGTGTTAGAATTATTAATCTTACTTTTTCGGTCATATTTAATAATATATGTCTACAGGAAAGACTGCTACCAAAATATACTAATATATATATATATATATATATATATATATATATATATATATATATATATATATATATATATATATATATATATATATATATAAATATATATATATATATATATATATATATATATATATATATATATATATATATATATATATATATATATATATATATATATATATATATATATATATATGTCGTACCTAGTAGCCAGAACACACTTCTCAGCCTAGCCTACTATGCAATGCAAGGTTCTTAAAAACGTAGAATACTTAAATATTGGAAAGAAACTGTTGCACTTGCGCATCCTACGTCTGGCAGCTTGACACAGTTTTGTTACCGGCGGTGGTGAAAGGTGAGTGTAGTGGGGGAAGCGGAGTTGTGTGCTGAGCAGTTGTTGGTCTAGGTTGGCAGTGGCAGCTCCGTCATGGACGCTAGCGCAACGACTGATGATGGTTCAGGAACGTCTGCTAATATTCCCTCCCCAACGCTCAACACAACAAGTTCTGAGGAAGAAACAACAAAATCAGAACCCAAAGTCGCGGACCAACGGGAGAAGGACCTTGCACAATCACCAATTAAGCCAAATTTTGGCGTTATTATCCACGACGGAAGCGAGCTTTCGGCGACCACTCCAAGATCCGATGAAACTAGCGCAGCAGAAGAAGCGGAATTCGCAGCAGCCAGTGTACAAAAAAATGAAAATTATTCTCCCGATGAAGTGGGCACCGCGTGTCCTCGTGTTCCAGTCAGAACCAAAAAGCAAATAATCTTGAACCAAATTCAAGAACAGAACGGAAACGAAGAGCATGCGAAACAAGAAATAAAAGCCGAGACATCCAATCAGGAGAACAAGGAGAACCAAACTTGGAAAATGTTAGATGCGGGGTGTAACGAGGCCCCCAACGGGCCAGTGAAGCTGAGGAAGGAGCTAGGGCTTTTGAACTGTGTGGGACTTATCATTGGCAATATTATAGGCACGGGCATCTTCGTCTCGCCAAGGACGGTGCTGTACTACGCCGGCAGCGTGGGTATGTCCCTGTCGGTGTGGGTCGCCACGGGATTCATGTCTATGATTGGAGCTCTCTGTTACACCGAGCTGGGTAAGTACTCCTGCATTTTTGTTGCCAAAGAACATTTTTTTACTTTCAGTTTTTGTCAGGTATTAGGTGATGTTATTCAGTGAATATTAAATATTCTAAGTTAATCGGTATTGGAATCTTATTCCTAAATTAGATTCAATAATGCATATTCAATAAAGTTTGAAAGCTTAGAAGTATTACTTTAAAGATTTTTGTAAGCCCCTCCTATTGCATTCAATTGCTATCATTTTTTTAGATTATTGCAAGTGAAAGTTGAAGGCTAACCCTTCGGCTTGTATTACATGAAATTTACAAAATATTAATATTTGTATTATATAAATATTTACAAAAATCCACAACGAATTACTTTTTTATGTGTAAAGGTACAATCTCCCAAAACCATTAACAGGCATTATATAACTCCGGCTATGAAAAAATATAAAAAGAGAGAAATGATTAACAACAGTGTTTACACAATGCTATTGATGATAAATTTGATAACCATAATCTGGACGCACCTTAGAAAAACGCTTAACAGCATACGTATATTATATAATTGTGAACCATACTTCGTTCAAATAATACTTGCATAACAAAATTTCTCAGATAAAAAAGAATACCTACATTGTTGACTACAACAAAACAGCCCTTAATATTATAAAACGAGAATACATACATCTTTGACATAATAAACGAATATGTGTCACACACATCTGAAAGTAACGAAGGAAATACAATGATGTTTCATAATGACATGAGTAACAAAAGATTGTTAGTGTAAGAGCAGAGTCCTCATTTTAGTTTGTTTTGTGTTGGCATAAGGTTCACACAAGGATTTTATTGACTAAAGTATGCTCTAGTCCTGAACATAGTCTAGGGGGAACGTAAACTCTCAGTGTATATACCGGAGAAGCTGGGTATACACCAAAACCCAACTCTTAAGATGGAGAAACGACGACGTTTCGGTCCGTCCTGGACCATTATCAAGTCGTTTCATTATCAATAAAAGAACACGACTTGATAATGGTCCAAGACGGACCGTAACGTCGTAGGCTCTCCATCTTCTGAGTTATAGTTTGGTCATCATTTCTTCAGCCAAGTAATTGTGATTCGTCGTCTGCACTGGTTATACATCACCCAGTGTTCATATCAATGTTCACAATTAGGTGTATGACAAAACAGAGACCATAAATGATATGTCTATTTCTCACATTTCTGTTTGTTGTATATATGTTTAAAAAATATTTTCAATGTAAAAATAACTTGTGAATGATAACGTTCGATTTAAAACAATAATAACATAATAAACAAATTATTAAGGCTTATTAAGCAAACAATGAACATTTATGGAAGTAAATAACTAATCATTGTAACCTTTGCCAATAATTTTCAAGGGGTCCTTCAGAGCACAAACTGATAACAGCATAGTGAAACACTAAGATGAGAGTAGACTTCGTTAGAACATAAAACGCCAGCTAACGAAGCCCTACCAGCTTCTAGCCCTACCAGGTACTCAAAGATCAATACATTGTGATCACTCATTCCCAAGGGTGCTTCCAACTTAACTTCCCTTATATCCCTCTCATTTAGGGTAATTATCAGATCAAGCATGGCTGGTTCATCTTTCCCTCTCATTCTTGTCGGACCCTTGATGTGTTGGCTTAGAAAGTTTTTTGTTGCCATCTCCAGCAGCTAAGCTCTCCATGTGTCTGGTTCTCCATGTGGGTCACTGTTCTCCCAACCGATCTTCCCGTGGTTGAAGTCTCCCATGACTAGTAGACCAGATCCATTTCTGCTAGCGACAGAAGCGGCTCTCTCTTTTATGTTAATGGTGGATAAGTTGTTTCTATCATATTCCTTTCTGGGTCTTCTGCCATTTGGTGGTGGGTTATATATGACTACGACTATAATTTTTTTGTCCCCCAGTTGTTATGGTACCTGTTATGTAGTCACTGAAACCTTCACAGCCCTGAATAACCATCTCCTCAAAATTCCAGCCTATTGGTGGTGTAGTTCCAGGGGGAACTACACCACCACATACTCTTCCTTTTCTCGGTTTCCTCACAATACAGTAGTCCTGTGGAAACACATTTGTTATGCATTTGTTATGGTTTTCGTTAGCTTTGTTTCTGTGAGTGCTATTGTGTATGGTTTTTCTTCTAGTACCCATTTCTCAAGTTCGTTTTTTTGTTGTAGTAATCCCACCTTTGTTAGTGTACATTGCCTTGAGACTCACTTTCTTCTGTTCCTTCTCATGTCCCCTTCTTTGTGAGCGTTTTGCTGATTGGGGAAGCTGTTCCATTAGTGTGAAGATTTGTGAGATAGATAACAGGGTCTCAGACGATACTGGGTGAGGGGTGGGGGGGGGGGGTCAAGTGAATGGGGGGACAGGGAGGGAAAGGAGGAGGGTGGAAATTTGGGACTGGGGGATGGGTAGCAGGTGGATATGATGCAGAGGAGGATGGTGGGGTTCACCTCCCCTCTGGTGTTACTAGGTTGCTGGTTGTGGGTTTCTCCCACTTTACCACAGGGGATGTTGCATTGAGGGGCTGTGATTTCCTGATTTTTTCCTCTCACCCTGACCTTCTTTTCTTCTGCCACCATGGCTCTCTCTTCCCTTGTCATGTCTCTCTGAAGGATTACATTTTTTTAATTCTCCCATTTATTGCAGTTGGCACTTCCTTGCTAGAATATTTTCCTTTATGTTCTCTTTTGCAAATACTATCTTTATCATGCGGTCTCTGTCCTTGTTGTACCAGCCTAACCTGAAAAACTTCTCAATGTCATGTTCAACCTCTTCCATCTCTATCCCCCTTAGTATTTCATTCACTGCCAATCTGTCCTTATTATTCCATTCTTCCTATTGGAGCCTTCCTGCTTTTTAATACCCACAACCACCACTGATCTTTTTCTTTCCAGCAGCTGACTAGTGCACCTTGATGCTTCCTGTTAGGTGGCTACTTTCATGGCTATCTCCATCACTGTGGACATTGCTTCCGAGTTCTTTTTCAGCATTACTTCAAATGTTGCTTGTACAATGGCATTCCTTCCAATGTACCATTTCCATATTCTCTTTGGATGATTATTTGAGTCTCAGCCTCAGTACTGCTCTCTGCGAGAGTTTTAATCTCCTCTTTTGCTGATGTCAGCTCGCTTTGCAGGTTGCTTATTTTATTCTTCATTTTCTTCATCTCCCTCCTGATATCCTCCCAAACTTGGGCGAACATTTCCTTCATTTGGTCACAGAGAGAGAGAGAGAGAGAGAGAGAGAGAGAGAGAGAGAGAGAGAGAGAGAGAGAGAGAGAGAGAGAGAGAGAGAGAGAGAGTCAGAGAAGGTGAGAAAGAGTGGGAGACAGAGAGCTAGGGTTAAGGAGAGGGAGGTGGGAGAGTGAGTGTTACACTTTGGGGGGTTTGTGCCTAGGAGGAGGGGGGATTAATGAGGGAGTGAGGGGATAGGAAGGTGAGAGTTGGGTTTGGGATGGTCAGTTTCTCACAGAGGTGTTACCAAATCTGTGTGTGCACTCACCTCACCTAGTTGTACACACCTTGTTGTGCATGCAGGGGTTGAGCTTTGGCTCTTTGGTCCCGCCTCTCAACTGTCAATCAACTCGTGTACCGATTCCTGAGCCTACTGGGCTCTATCATATCTACATTTGAAACTGTGTATGGAGTCATCCTCCACCACATCACTGCCTAATGCATTCCATTTGTTAACTACTCTGACACTGAAAAAGTCCTTTTTAATGTCACTGTGGCTCATTTGAATACTCAGTTTCCACCTGTGTCCCCTTGTTCGAGTACACCCCCCCCCCTCCCCGTGTAAAGCAATTAATCTTTATCTACCCTGTCAATTCCTCTGAGAATTTTGTAGGTAGTGATCATGTATCCCCGAGCTCTATTATCTTCCAACGACGTTAGGTTCATTCCGTGCAGCCTTTCCTCGTAACTCTTGCTTGTTAATTCAGGGAATAGCCTAATGGCATACCTATGAACTTTTTCCAGCTTAGTTTTGTTCTTGACAATGTAAAGGCTCCATGCTGGGACCCTCATACTGTAGGACTGGTCTTACATGTGAGGGATACAAGGTTCTGAAAGATTCCTTACACAGGTTCCTGAATGCAGTTCTGATGTTAGCCAGCCTCGCATACGCCGCAGATGTTATTCTTTTTCTGGGCTTCAGGAGACAGGTTTGTTGTGATATCAACGCCTAGATCTTTCTCTCTGTCTGTTTCATAGAGGATTTAATCTCCCATGCTGTATCCTGTTTCTGGCCTCCTGTTTCCACTGCCTAGTTTCATTATCCTTACATTTGCTCGGGTTGAACTTCAGTAGCCATTTGTTGGACCAGTCATTCAGTTTGTCTAGATCATCATGTAGCCTCATACTATCTTCCCCTCACCTAATCCTCCTCCTCATAATTTTTTCATCATCAGCAAACATTGAGAGGAACGAGTCTATTCCCTCTGGAAGATCATTCACATATATCATAAACAGTATAGGTCCAAGGACTGAACCCTGCTGGACTCCATTGGTGACACTTCGCAAATCTGAGACCTCACCCATTACAGTGACTCGCTGTGTTCTGTTGCTTAGGTACTCTCTTGTCCAATGGAGTACCTTCCCTTTCACTCCTGCCTGCATCTCCGGCTTGTGCACTAATCTCGTGTGTGGTGCTGTGTCAAAGGCTATCTTGTAATCCAAAAATACACAGTCTGCCCACCACTCTCTTTCTTGCCTGGTCGTAGAATTCAATTAATCCTGTGAGGCATGACTTGCCATCCCTGAACCCATGCTGATGTTGTGTTACAAAGTTCTTTCGCTCCTTTGCTTTTTTTCCACTAGCTTTTTTGCACAATCTTATCCATCAACTTGCATGGAATGCAAGTTAGGGACTCTGGCCTGTAACTTAGTGCCTCCTGCCTATCCCTCTTATTTTATATCGTGACTACATTAGCAATCTTCAAAATTTTCGGCAGCTCCCCAGTTACCAGGGATTTGTTATACACTACGCAGAGTGGCAGGCACAGTGCTTTTGCTCCTTCCTTTAATATCCAAGGTGAGATTCCATCTGGGCCTATTGCCTTTATCACATCCAACTCTAGCAAGAGCTTCCTCAACTCCTCACTGGTAATCCCAAAGTCTTTTAGTGGTGCCTGGTTATCAATTCCCTCTCTTATCTCTGGAACTTCTCCTTACTCTACTCTGAAGACCTCCTGGAATTTCTTATTGAGTTCCTCGCACACTATCTTGTCGTTTGTAGTGACTGTGTCTGCCCCCAACTTCAGCTTCATTACTTGTTCCTTCATTGGTGTTTCCTCTTGATGTAGCTGTGCAGTAATTTAGGTTGAGTCTATTCTTTGGTTGCTATGTCATTTGCATATTGCCTTCCTGCCTCTCTTCTCATCCCTGACGTATTCATTCCTGGCACTCTGGAACCTTTCTCTGCTCTCTAGTGTCCTATTATTTCTATTGTTTCTCCCTGCCCTTGTACTTAGTTGCTTTGCTAGCTTACATCTCTGATTAATAAACTATGAGTTTCTCATCTCCATTTCCTTTTTTTCCTTTTGGACTGGGACGAATTTGTCTGTTGCTTCCTTACACTTCTGTGTGATGAAGTCCATCATGCCTTGGGCCGTCTTTCCTCCGAGCTCTGTTTCCTCCGAGATATAACAAGTTATATCTGTTAGGAATTTTCTTATCTTATTATTGTTTCCCTTTCGGAAGGCCAGTCTTTTGTTTTTTGGACCCTTCCTTGAGTATATTAACCAATCTTCTACCAAATACTCAAACATCAGTACATTGTGATCACTCATTCCCACAGGAGCTTCGAAACTGGTTTCCCTTATGTTGGAGGCATTTAGAGTGAATACTGGGTCGAGTCTCGCTGGTTCACCATTGCCTCTCATTCTTGTGGATTATCTGACATACTGACTTAAAAGGTTTCTTGTCGTCACTTCCAGCATTTTAGATCTCCATGTTTCCTCCCCTCCATGCGGTTCCTTGTTTTCCCAGTCTATTCTTCTGTGATTGAAGTCCTGCATGATGAGCAGATGGGATCTATTTCTACAGGTAGTAGTGGCTACTTTCTCAATTATAGTGTTGACTGCTATGCTGTTTCTGTCATACTCCTGCCTGGGTGTTCTGTCATTTGGCGGAGGGTTATATATCACTGCTACTATTACTCCTGGTCCTCCTATCGTTATGGTACCTGCTAAGTAGTCTCTGAACCCCTCGTAGCTTGGGATAATTATCTCCTCGAAACTCCACTCCTTTCTTATCAATAGGGCAACTCTGCCTCTTCCCTTCCTTCCCTCTCTCTCCTTATTACAGTGTATTCCTGGGGAAACACTGTATCCTTTATAATTCCCGATGTTTTGTTTCTGTGAGTCCAATTGCATCTGGGTTACCTTCTTGTGCTCTTTCCCTAAGTTCACTTGACTTGCTTGTAATCCCATCAATGTTTGAGTACATTACCTTGAAACTGACTCTCTTCCTTCTATCCTCAGTTTCTGTTAGTTCCAATGGAGTAGAGGGACAAGGGGTGTCTGGGGTGGGCTAGGGCCTAGGAAGGTGAACCTTAGGGATCTGGGGTGAGAGAGGCCTGGGCTGATCTTGTATGAGGAATGCAGGAGGGTCTGGGGTGGTGTAGAGGCGGGGGGTCTGGGGTTGGAGGTCAATTTGTATTTGGGATGGGGGAGGAAAAGAGGCATGTGAAAGGGAGGGGGGAGGTCATTGGTGGGAAGATGAAGGGGAGCCTGGGGAAGGGGAGCCAGGATGTCAGCGGTTGGGGAGGGAAGGGGAGCCTGGAGTGGGGGCAGCATGGAGGGAGGGAGAGGGTGTGGAAGGAGGGAGAGCTTGGGATGGGGTTAGGAAGGGAAGGGGAGCCGAGATTGGGTGGCAGGGAGGGAAGGGGTGTGGTAGGATGGAGAGTTTGGGGAGGGGATACTGGGGAGGGCATGGACTGAGAAACAGGGGAGGGCATAGGGTGTGGGAATAGGGAGTGCCTGGGTGGGAGAAGGGGTTGGGGAAGGAAGGCATGGAGGGAAACATGGGGGGCCTGGGGTCTGGGAGCAGGGGGGAAGGGGCTTGGTCTAGGAAGGATCTTTACTGGTTGGGGGAGAATGATCGTGGGGTGAGTTTGTTGGAGGTTTCTGTTATATTCCTCCCTGGGGATGCTGGCCTGCTGGTGAAGGGATTCCCACTCCCTTCTGAGGTTTCTGGGAATACTGCACCAAGTTTTGTGGCTCCACTGTTCCGATCCCTCCCCTAGAGTCTCCTTGCTTCTGCAACCCTCATTTTCTCTTCCCTCATCATGTCTCTCTGCAGAACAACGTCCTTGTATCTCGCTAGTCTCAATACCATGCTCTTCCTTGACAGGATCTCTTCGTTCATAGCCTCGTTCGTAAGCACTACCTTGATCAGTCGTTTCCATTACTTCTTGTAGCCGCCTAGCCTGAAAAAGTTCTCTATGTTGTCATTAGCCCCTACCATATTTAGGCCCTCCAAGATATTTGTTGTCGTTACTCGGTCCTCCCTTTTCCACCCCTCCTGGTTGGATCATTCTGGTTCCTGTACTCCTACAACCATATTAGATCTTTTTCTTTCCATCATTTGAGTCATGCACATTGCAGCTTCCTGGGATGTAGCCGCTTTCATAGCTGCTTCTTCTATAGCAGCCTTGGCACCTGGATTATTTTGCAGCAATTCTACAAAAGAGGGTCTTCCTGGAAAAAGCCCTCCATCCGCATTATTCCCAGTTTCCAGATAGTTGCTTGCCTGTTGGATATTTCCAACATCGAATACAGCATTGTTGTATTCTCATTACTTATTACTAACCATACTCAATATTGTAGTAAGTAAAAATAACAACTCGTAGAATTCTCATGTACTAACAATTCATCTGTGCATTAGGCTAGAATTCTCACGTCACCTGACGCCAGTATTGCGTCAGATTTCTTTACAGTAAAACACATTATATTCAATTTGTGTGAGAATTAAATACGATTCTCCATAATTAAAGCATTCTGTATGGCAACTGATTGCAGACGAATGGTTCTCTAACTAAAAGCCGAATAGAGCTTTAGAATCATAACGTCTACCTCACGATAGAGGTAACGTCATCAATGAATGCTATGGGGAGACATTAATTCCTCTCCCTTATATATTTACTATTCTTAAATAGTTAAATAATAATATTCCGTTCCTCTAAATAATAAACCCGTCCAGTCTTTAGAGTTTCAAGCGCGAATGCGAGAAATATTAATGTTCAAGACAATAATTTGTGTTGTGAACGTCGACTGGGCGTGGGTTGGGGGGACGCCATCCTCAGTCGGGAAGCAGACACGTGCAGGGCTGGAAGGAGGCAAAGCTGCGCTTACCGTACTCACAAAAGACGCCATTGTCCAGCAAATAGGACAAGTGTGTCCATCCACAGATGAAAGCCGCCACTGTGAGGCGTGAACGACCTTGCAGATAACATCTTCAACTAGTGCTGGTGTTAAAGAGGGACCTTAGACTTGGTTCCTGACGACACGTGATCAGCCAGCTTGAAACGCATCAATCCAGGATAGGTTCACCGGAGCCTGGGATGCGAAATTACGGCAATCTTAATACTTATACAGTGCCCACAGCTAAGTACCTTTTATTTGATGCATCATTTACAAGTTTATTAATAGTGGGGTGATTGCACGTCACGCGGCGAGATAACACCTAATAACAGGTGATTAGAATTCTATCTGTAGATATCAATAATCTTGAATATGAATTGAGTAGTTAAATCAATTGCTACTGGTAGTTATTTATCTTGCAGCTTGAGAGACGGATTCCTCATGCTGCCTTCTCCATGTTAATCGTGCCATTCGTCAATGTGTCAGACTTGGAGATTAAGAGGACTTCCAGAGTTATCTAAAGGAACCTACTACAAGCTAAGGCTTATTTCTTTTTTCCTATATTTTAGCAATTTGATACATTCAGAATGTTCAACATAATGTGTGATTTACTGTAACTCATTACTATGCTCATATTCATGTCCTTCTTTATATGAATAATATTATATTCAGCATTATTTATAGGATTAGATTATTATTAATTGAATTAGTGAACGAACCACACTGATTCCTGGACGTATTGACCTCCAGTAATAACCCCCCAATGTAGGTGTTTGAGGTTTGGTTTTTTAATAATACAGCCCATTAATTATTCTTATGATCATACTTTCTAGTTATATCCATAGTCACTGGTTTTCTCCAGAATTTTATCTAATGATCTGAAATTCTCAGTTTCCCTCTTTACTTCAAAAGCGGGTGGTCCTTCGTAATTTAATTTACTACTTTAATTATTAATTAATCAGAATCAAACCCAAATATCTCACATTATGGTCCTTCGAACCGGATAGGCATTAAATTTATAATTAAAATATTAACCAATAATAACTAATCCTTGTGTGATAGAAGCTAGACTAACTATTTAATTAATTGTGTCAACTAACATTGTAACACATTAGTTAGCCTAGATCACACTAACATATTGCTACCTTTACCTCATGTATAAAGTAGCTTTAGTGGGTCATAGCCAATTACCCACAACACTTAGACCTATACCTCACACCGAGGTGAGAATCTTTAGGTCACCAGGAGCAACAGCTCACAACTTTTACAATAACACCACCCTAACACCTGCGTTAGAGTGGCCTCACCACCTAACCATCATATACTTAGGTGGTAATGACATCCACCCCACTCGTCATCCAGCCGAGGTGATCAAACACCTCAAAAACATAATTTCTTCTTTCAAGCACATCAGTGAATCAGTAGTATTCACATTAGTGGAGCCTCGCCAACCAAGCCAAGATAATCGTTGGGGAGTAACTCCGGAATACTACCTGAGAGCGGCTAAGTATATAAATTTCAGGCTGAAAAAGCGAGTGAGATTGGATGCCACATATATACAATTTACAGCCAGACCTTACAGACAGAACCTGACTAGAGACGGTGTACATTTGTCAGGGGAATCTAGGTTGCATGTGGTTGACAAGTTAATTAACACCATCAACCATCACAAAAGGCTGTGGCTAGCAAGCCAAACTTAACTGTACATAATTGTTCACCTGTGTGTGCAAGAGCACTCTTATAAAACAAAAAACCCAAAAATACAGCACAACTATATTACCTTATTGCACCACAATAATCTTTACCCATGTTATTAGGTAGAATTTAGGCTGAGATTGTGCTGAATTTGGTACAAGCCCAGACTAAATAATTTTATAGTTCTTAGTTAGGATTTATTACGACTAGATCTAAACTAGTCAGTGTTGTATATATTATATTATTTGTGCTGACCCTCTATAGGGTGGGATAAATTTTGAGATAACTCTGAATGAGATAAATTTGCTCATATTAAGCAACACATGAATTTGTATTTGACCGAACTGCAATCAACCTCTATAGAGAGTAGTGAACTTGATGAGGTTATAGATGAGTTAGCTCAGTATGAAGAAGATATCCGAGTTCTACCCTATAAGAAGCAAATTGCTAAAAACAAGCTGACAGTAACTTCCACTGTACGTACAGATCCTGAGGTTAAATTACCTCAAATCAACATACCCACATTCTCTGGTGATGAGAACGAAAGTTGGGATGATTTTTGGAGTAAGTTCGTAGATGCAGTAGACTCTAAAACTAACATTCCTCAAACCACTAAATTCACTTATTTACAAGGCCTGTTAAGAAAGGAAGCCTTGAAAGTAATCTCCAATATAACACTGACCAGTGATGGTTACGCATCAGCTGTACAATTGCTCCAAACCAACTACGATAACAAGGAGAGAACTGTTACTGTCTTAGTTCAAAAATTGCTGGATTTACCCTCTGCCAATAATTCTACAGAGTCTCTCCAAAATTTCAGACTAGAGTTAGAGTCTTTACTCAAGGCCTTAAGCCTTAAAGTCCAAATACAGTCAGCCGAATGGATGACTAAAGTAGTTGTTAAACGAAAATTACCAAGAGAAACTTTAGATAAGTTGTGTACTATTTACAATACGACCTTTTTGACTCTGAAAGAAAGCACAGAAGGTCTACATACCTTAGTCGAAAGACAAAGAGCCAATCAAGATGGGGAGAAAGTTACAAACTCCTCTACTAACTCTCATCGTAGCTCAACTCAAGTTGACACTTCTATCAAACCTAAACAGACTTTAAATAAGTCTAATAAATGCACATCAAAAACCACGCTATCCACTGGGAAAAGAAGTGGAAATGTGGGTACATATTCGGTGTCTCCTTCTGAGATAACCCACGACTTGTCTACTAAAGAGAACAAGTCAAACAAAGAGAGAAAGTCTCTGCTCTGCAATCAAGAGCATACTGCATACCAATGCTCAGTTTATCCTACTTATAATGCTAGGATTAAAAGGTTACAGGAATTGCATAAATGCACTAGATGTATGGGTTCTCATGATCCCAAGAAATGTGCAGTACCACTACGTACTTGCAACCGTTGTAAACAGGGTGTACACCACTACGCCTTATGTAGGAAATCTCCTACACCTACTATGACCACTGGAGAGAATTTTACTAATTCTACTTCAGTGCAATATTGTAAAGTACATCACGAAGTGAATGTGCTTGCTACTGAGTCAGGCAACAGTACTACCTTGCCTACTGCTCAGCTTAAATTAATAAATCGAAGATCTCGAATTACCAGTAGAGGTCTCTTTGACCAAGGTTCCCAAAAAACCTTTATCACACAACAGTTGGTAGATGATTTAAATTTAAAACCTACCAAAAGTGTGAAGTTAAACATTTCTGGTTTCCTATCAAATAGTGGGCCACGTGATTACAAGGTAGTCAAATTACTAGTTAGATTAGGATCCTCTGCCAGCCCAATTCATGCGGTGGTCGTGGATAAGATTCCTACGGACTTGCAAGTCAAAGGATTAGCTCGTACTGCGAGACACCTTAAGCGAAACCACATGAGGCTAGTGGATCATAAAATAAATTCAGACTGTCTCACAGATATTGGGATATTAATAGGCGCGGATCATTATTACAAGTTTATCACTGGATGCACTAGGCAACATGGTATGAATTTGTTGTCGTCCGCAGGTGGCAAATTGCTCACAGGACCCGTGCTTTTCAGACAAGGTCCAGCGCCCACAAACCAACAAACCAATAATGTAATTGTGGCATGACTAGGCTTAGAGCAGTCACCCCTACGCTTCAGGGAAATAGCCGAGGACATTGAGTCTGACCCACCAATACATCGTTTGTGGGATTTAGATACGTTAGGCATCATCCCTGAGCAACCAAGTCCTGATGATACATGGACTTACCAGCAATATCTGGATACGGTTGTCTACTCAAATAAACAATACTGGGTAAGACTTCCATGGAAGTTAGATCATCCCCAACTTCCAGTGAATTATTTTATGGCAGCCTCACAATTGCGGTCTCAATTAACACGACTGCAGAAGCAGCCAGAAAAATTAACCATGTATCACCAACTTATCCAACAACAACTTAACAATAAGTTCATTGAAGTTGTTGAACACGATGACCGAAAAGCAGGTCATTATTTACCACACCATGCTGTGGTGAAAGACTCACTGACAACACCTATTCGTATTGTCTTTAATTGCAGTGCTAAAGTAAAGCCTAATAGTGTGTCTCTAAATGAATGTCTCCAAATGGGACCTAGCCTAACGCAAAGGCTACATGACGTATTGTTGCGATTTCGCACAGGCATTTTTGCCTACACTGCTGACATCAGCAAAGCCTTTCTCCGAGTAGGATTGCAGGAGGAAGATCGTGACTACACAAAATTCCTCTGGTACAAGGATCCACTGGATCCTAACAGTGAAATAATCACCTATCGGTTCGCCTCTGTATTATTTGGTGCTACATCCTCACCGTTTCTTTTGCAAGCAACATTAGACACGCATTTGAGGAAATCAGACAGCCCTTATAAGGCAACCATTAGCGACAACTTATATGTCAACAATTTCCAGGGGACAACTAATGATCAAGCTGATCTGGTAGAAATCTACCATGAGGCTAACCGTGAACTGTTAGGAGCTAATATGCCTCTACAGTCATGGGCCTCAAATAATAAACTACTTAACCAGTTAATTGAGAAGGAATTTCCCGATTATCAGGTACCCAGTAGCTTAAAGGTTCTAGGCGTGGAATGGAACACCAACACTGACGAAATGAATGTCAAGTCAGTGCAAACTGATAACTCAACCCTTACCATGAGAACACTGCTCTCATTTGTCAGTCAACCATTTGACCCTTTAGGCCTACTTAGTCCTATATTAATAAGGGGCAAACTCCTAATGTAGGAGTGCTGGCAACAACATATGGGATGGGATGATCCGTTACCAAGTGAGTTACAAGCCAAATGGCAAATACTCTCAACGGATTTTAATCAGTTAGGTGTTTTGAAATTTCCACGTAATGCCTCGGGACCAAACTTACCCACCAATTTGCACGTTTTTTGCGATGCCTCTGGCAAAGCATATGGCGCAGTAGCCTATTTAGTTAACAGTGCTCAATCAATTTTACTCACATCAAAAGCAAGAGTTGCTCCCATCAAAAAGAGATCCTTACCTCAGATGGAGTTGACTGCATTGCTAGTGGGAGTAAGGTTAGCCCATTGCCTGGCAAAGACACTCAGTAATATTCGCTTTGGTGAGATTGTAGTGTGGTCAGACAACGAGGCAGTCTTACAATGGGTAAGAAACAATAACAACAAAACTCCTTATGTCAGTAATCGCGTCAGGGAGATTTATGATTTATCCGCAGGTTATAAGTTTAGACATGTCCCTACTAAGGACAATCCTGCAGATTATTTGTCAAGAGGATTGACATTAAAACAACTTTTCAAATCTTCGCTGTGGTTCAATGGACCTTCATGGCTTGTTGGTGGTCAGTGGCCCAAACAAAAGTCACAAGTCATCGTGACCAATATCACCACTCCCATGAAGGACCCAGAACCTCAGCGAACATTAGCCATTAATCCTCATCATTATTCTAATTTAAGCAAATTGTTACGAGTGACTGCACACGTGTTTGATTTCCTCTCTAAAATAGGAATACGACACAAATTCCCCAATCCTGTTCATTATTGGATTAAGCGGGCGCAGCAAGAGACTTACGGAAGCGAATTTGAGAATCTTCCGGATAAACTCACTAAATCTCTGGGCATCTGGTACGATGTCAACACTCATAACATACTACGATGTGGAGGACGTTTGCTACATGCAAAGATTGACTTAGACACTAAGAACCCAATCCTTTTACCTCGCCACCACATCATAACTAAACTTTTTGTCTTACATCACCATCAATATGGTACCCTACATGGTGGAGTTTTAGATACTCTCACCGATCTTAGACAAAAGTACTGGCTTCCTCAAGGTCGTCAGACTGTTAAGACCATTATTAAATCTTGTGTAATCTGTAAGAGATACGACGCTAGAGTCTGTCCTTACCCAGGACCTCCTCCACTCCCAGAAGAGCGAGTAGTTCATCTTCGTCCATTCGAAACAACTGGAGTAGATTATACAGGAGCCTTACTCCTCACTGGTAACCCAGATAATATACCAGTAAAGGCGTACATTTGTCTCTTTACCTGTGCTACAACCAGAGGCGTGCACTTAGAGGTCACCCCAGACATGAGTGCTGAAGCTTTCATTCAAGCTTTCCGCAGATTTGCTGCCCGTCGATCATGTCCTAGATTAATGATATCAGACAACGGATCTAATTTTGTAGCGGGAGAAAGTTGTTTACGAGAAGTCTGGAACCACCCTGAAGTGCAATCAGTCTTACAAAGAAGACAATGTCACTGGAAATTCATAGCACCAAGAGCCCCTTGGCAAGGTGGGTTCTATGAGCGAATGGTAGGCACAGTCAAAAGATGTCTAAGGAAAACGTTGCACCGACAAAAGGTCAGTTACTCAGAACTCCAAACTATTGTTGTGGAAATCGAGGCGCGAGTCAATAACCGCCCGATCACCTACCTGTCTGATGATTACACCCAGAGAGAACCACTGAGCCCCTCTCACTTGATCCATGGAGGTCTACTGAGCCCTCTCATCCCCTTAGCCGAAGAGGACCCTGTAGACCCATCCCATGTGACCAGAGGAGACTTGGTGGAAAGCTACCAACATCTTTCTAGAGTTATCCACAGGTGGAATGAGGTGTGGACTCGAGAATACCTCACAGCTCTACGAGAGTACCACTACGGAGCTTCGAGTCCTTACAATAAGGTACAATTAAAACCTGGAGACCTTGTACTAGTCGACAGTGATGGACCAAGGTCCGAGTGGCCTATAGGAAAAATCGTCACCATCCACCCAGATCGACAAGGTGTCCTAAGAGTGGTTAAGGTCTTATGCAAAGGCAACACTACTCTAAAAACTTTAGAGAAGCTGGTTCCCCTAGAACTGTCTGAACAAGAACATCAGTCAGATCCAGTTTCCCCAGTAATTTCAGAGGACAATGAATTTGTTCCTCCAAGCAACCGTCCCACTAGAGCTGCAGCTCAACAATGTAGACGGAATTTGCGAGCCTATTATAACTCTGAAGAAGAATAATTTCCTTCATTTCCCACTAAGAAAACTGTGCTGATACTACGATGTGATATCATGTAACGAAACATTACACGTCACTATAACCCAAGATATCACATCACTGTAGATTCTGTTAGTTTAAATTGGGAGAGTTAAATTTTATAAATATTGTGTAGGCTACAAACAACATGTTTCAGTTGACATGTGAATAACAAGACTCAAATTCTTGTAAGTCCTTGATAAATCCGGGACGTTCGTTATGTGTGTACTAACATACTAACCTACTAACATACTAATGTGTTAATCTTAATATCACTTCGGGATAGGTCAGTACAACACAGTACACTGCGACCCTGGGAATCCCCCCCCGGAGTTATGTTGGATATTTCCAACATCGAATACAGCATTGTTGTATTCTCATTACTTATTACTAACCATACTCAATATTGTAGTAAGTAAAAATAACAACTCGTAGAATTCTCATGTACTAACAATTCATCTGTGCATTAGGCTAGAATTCTCACGTCACCTGACGCCAGTATTGCGTCAGATTTCTTTACAGTAAAACACATTATATTCAATTTGTGTGAGAATTAAATACGATTCTCCATAATTAAAGCATTCTGTATGGCAACTGATTGCAGACGAATGGTTCTCTAACTAAAAGCCGAATAGAGCTTTAGAATCATAACGTCTACCTCGCGATAGAGGTAACGTCATCAATGAATGCTATGGGGAGACATTAATTCCTCTCCCTTATATATTTACTATTCTTAAATAGTTAAATAATAATATTCCGTTCCTCTAAATAATAAACCCGTCCAGTCTTTAGAGTTTCAAGCGCGAATGCGAGAAATATTAATGTTCAAGACAATAATTTGTGTTGTGAACGTCGACTGGGCGTGGGTTGGGGGGACGCCATCCTCAGTCGGGAAGCAGACACGTGCAGGGCCGGAAGGAGGCAAAGCTGCGCTTACCGTACTCACAAAAGACGCCATTGTCCAGCAAATAGGACAAGTGTGTCCATCCACAGATGAAAGCCGCCACTGTGAGGCGTGAACGACCTTGCAGATAACATCTTCAACTAGTGCTGGTGTTAAAGAGGGACCATTGACTTGGTTCCTGACGACACGTGATCAGCCAGCTTGAAACGCATCAATCCAGGATAGGTTCACCGGAGCCTGGGATGCAAAATTACGGCAATCTTAATACTTATACAGTGCCCACAGCTAAGTACCTTTTATTTGATGCATCATTTACAAGTTTATTAATAGCGGGGTGATTGCACGTCACGCGACGAGATAACACCTAATAACAGGTGATTAGAATTCTATCTGTAGATATCAATAATCTTGAATATGAATTGAGTAATTAAATCAATTGCTACTGGTAGTTATTTATCTTGCAGCTTGAGAGACGGATTCCTCATGCTGCCTTCTCCATGTTAATCGTGCCATTCGTCAATGTGTCAGACTTGGAGATTAAGAGGACTTCCAGAGTTATCTAAAGGAACCTACTACCTATTCGGAAAAAGGTTTGGTTTTTTCATAATACAACCCATTAATTATTCTTATGATCATACTTTCTAGTTATATCCATAGTCACTGGTTTTCTCTAGAATTTTATCTAATGATCTGAAATTCTCAGTTTCCCTCTTTACTTCAAAAGCGGGTGGTCCTTCGTAATTTAATTTACTACTTTAATTATTAATTAATCAGAATCAAACCCAAATATCCCACATTGCCGGCCTTATCTCTTTCTTGGTTTTCCCCATCTCACTCTGTAGGCTCTGTATTACTGCATGCATTGCCATCAGTTCTTTGCTGAAGTCCCCCTAACACCTGGGTGATTCTTCCTTGTTCCTGCATGTGTATCTGTGTATCTGTTGGGAGGGGCTAGGGAGAGGTGAGAGAGAGAGAGAGAGAGAGAGAGAGAGAGAGAGAGAGAGAGAGAGAGAGAGAGAGAGAGAGAGAGAGAGAGAGAGAGAGAGAGAGAGAGAGAGAGAGAGAGAGAGAGAGAGAGAGAGAGAGAGAGAGAGAGAGAGAGAGAGAGAGAGAGAGAGAGAGAGAGAGAGAGAGAGAGAGAGAGAGAGAGAGAGAGAGAGAGAGAGAGAGAGAGAGAGAGAGAGAGAGAGAGAGAGAGAGAGAGAGAGAGAGAGAGAGAGAGAGAGAGAGAGAGAGAGAGAGAGAGAGAGAGAGAGAGAGAGAGAGAGAGAGAGAGAGAGAGAGAGAGAGAGAGAGAGAGAGAGAGAGAGAGAGAGAGAGAGAGAGAGAGAGAGAGAGAGAGAGAGAGAGAGAGAGAGAGAGAGAGAGAGAGAGAGAGAGAGAGAGAGAGAGAGAGAGAGAGAGAGAGAGAGAGAGAGAGAGAGAGAGAGAGAGAGAGAGAGAGAGAGAGAGAGAGAGAGAGAGAGAGAGAGAGAGAGAGAGAGAGAGAGAGAGAGAGAGAGAGAGAGAGAGAGAGAGAGAGAGAGAGAGAGAGAGAGAGAGAGAGAGAGAGAGAGAGAGAGAGAGAGAGAGAGAGAGAGAGAGAGAGAGAGAGAGAGAGAGAGAGAGAGAGAGAGAGAGAGAGAGAGAGAGAGAGAGAGAGAGAGAGAGAGAGAGAGAGAGAGAGAGAGAGAGAGAGAGAGAGAGAGAGAGAGAGAGAGAGAGAGAGAGAGAGAGAGAGAGAGAGAGAGAGAGAGAGAGAGAGAGAGAGAGAGAGAGAGAGAGAGAGAGAGAGAGAGAGAGAGAGAGAGAGAGAGAGAGAGAGAGAGAGAGAGAGAGAGAGAGAGAGAGAGAGAGAGAGAGAGAGAGAGAGAGAGAGAGAGAGAGAGAGAGAGAGAGAGAGAGAGAGAGAGAGAGAGAGAGAGAGAGAGAGAGAGAGAGAGAGAGAGAGAGAGAGAGAGAGAGAGAGAGAGAGAGAGAGAGAGAGAGAGAGAGAGAGAGAGAGAGAGAGAGAGAGAGAGAGAGAGAGAGAGAGAGAGAGAGAGAGAGAGAGAGAGAGAGAGAGAGAGAGAGAGAGAGAGAGAGAGAGAGAGAGAGAGAGAGAGAGAGAGAGAGAGAGAGAGAGAGAGAGAGAGAGAGAGAGAGAGAGAGAGAGAGAGAGAGAGAGAGAGAGAGAGAGAGAGAGAGAGAGAGAGAGAGAGAGAGAGAGAGAGAGAGAGAGAGAGAGAGAGAGAGAGAGAGAGAGAGAGAGAGAGAGAGAGAGAGAGAGAAAGGGAGAGAGGTAAGTAGGAAGGAGGGAGAGAGAGTGAGTGAGAGAGAGAGTGAGTGAGAGAGAGAGAGAGAGAGAGAGAGAGAGAGAGAGAGAGAGAGAGAGAGAGAGAGAGAGAGAGAGAGAGAGAGAGAGAGAGAGAGAGAGAGAGAGAGAGAGAGAGAGAGAGAGAGAAAGGGAGAGAGGTAAGTAGGAAGGAGGGAGAGAGAGTGAGTGAGAGAGAGAGTGAGTGAGAGAGAGAGAGAGAGAGAGAGAGAGAGAGAGAGAGAGAGAGAGAGAGAGAGAGAGAGAGAGAGAGAGAGAGAGAGAGAGAGAGAGAGAGAGAGAGAGAGAGAGAGAGAGAGAGAGAGAGAGGGGCGGATGTGGAGATGCATTCCTATGGTACTGGTTCCAATGTAGGGGGAGCAAGGGGGGGGGGGGGGAGTGTTTTGGTAGTATGCATTTGTGCTTTAGTGGATGAGAGTGTTTTCAATTTGAGTGCAAGAAGGGGCGCGTGGTGTGGGAATGTGGATGTTCCACTGTGCGGGTTGTGCATCAGGTGTGGTGGAGGTGGAGGGGGAGGGGTATGTTGGGAGTGTGAGAGGTGCGTGGAAAGTTACGGGGTGGGGGTGAGAGGGGGGGCTTGATGGTCACGAGGGTCTGATCCCGTATAGGTCTCAAAAACGTCTACCCGATTGAGCCACCCTGCATTGTGGGTCTAAATATCTCATTTATTAAATTACTAATTTAAGTCACTCTGTACACTTTATTTAATGACCTAGAGACTGTACCTGCCACAGCTCATCCCGTGCAAGCACACACTCTGCAAGCAAGCACAGGGCGCCGGTGGATGTGTGGACCGCACACTGGACACGTAATAATGTGGCCCAGGTTCGATTCCCGGCGCCGGCGAGAAACAAAATGGGCTGAGTTTCTTTCACCCTTATGCCCCTGTTACCTAGCAGTAAATAGGTACCTGGAAGTTAGACAGCTGTTACGGGCTGCTTCCCGTAACTCTGTGTTTACTAGTTGTGTTTTTACGGGGGTTGAGCTTTGCTCTTTCGGCCCGCCTCTCAACTGTCAATCAACTGTTTACTAACTACTTTTTTTTTTTTTCCACACCACACACACACACACACACACACCCCAGGAAGCAGCCCGTGACAGCTGACTAACTCCCAGGTACCTATTTACTGCTAGGTAACAGGGGCATTCAGGGTGAAAGAAACCTATGCCCATTTGTTTCTGCCTCGTGCGGGAATCGAACCCGCGCCACAGAATTACGAATCCTGCGCGCTATCCACCAGGCTACGAGGCCCCTGTGTGTGTGTGTGTGTGTGTGAAAAAAAAATATTAACAGTTGATTGACAGTTGAGAGGCGGGCCGAAAGAGCAGAGCTCAACCCCCGCAAGCACAACTAGGTGAATATCCTAGGCGAGTTTGAGGTGATGTCCATATGACAGGGTTGGGTCACCTGTCCTTTCCTCTGCTGGTTGGCAATCTTTCCCCACGTGGTCCTGTTGTTTACTGTCCCCACGTGGTCCTGTTGTTTACTGTCCCCACGTGGTCCTGTTGTTTACTGTCCCCACGTGGTCCTGTTGTTTACTGTCCCCACGTGGTCCTGTTGTTTACTGTCCCCACGTGGTCCTTTTGTTTACTGTCCCCACGTGGTCCTGTTGTTATTGTCCCTACGTGGTCCTGTTAATTACTGTCCCCACGTGGTCCTTTTGTTTACTGTCCCCACGTGGTCCTGTTAATTACTGTCCCCACGTGGTCCTGTTGTTTACTGTCCCCACGTGGTCCTGTTGTTTACTGTCCCCACGTGGTCCTGTTGTTTACTGTCCCCCGTGGTCCTTTTGTTTACTGTCCCCACGTGGTCCTGTTGTTATTGTCCCTACGTGGTCCTGTTAATTACTGTCCCCACGTGGTCCTGTTGTTTACTGTCCCCACGTGGTCCTTTTGTTTACTGTCCCCACGTGGTCCTGTTGTTTACTGTCCCCACGTGGTCCTGTTGTTTACTGTCCCCACGTGGTCCTTTTGTTTACTGTCCCCACGTGGTCCTGTTGTTATTGTCCCTACGTGGTCCTGTTGTTTACTGTCCCCACGTGGTCCTGTTGTTTACTGTCCCCACGTGGTCCTGTTGTTATTGTCCCTACGTGGTCCTGTTGTTTACTGTCCCCACGTGGTCCTGTTGTTTACTGTCCCCACGTGGTCCTTCCCCACGTGGTCCTGTTGTTTACTGTCCCCACGTGGTCCTGTTGTTTACTGTCCCCACGTGGTCCTTCCCCACGTGGTCCTGTTGTTTACTGTCCCCACGTGGTCCTGTTAATTACTGTCCCCACGTGGTCCTGTTGTTATTGTCCCCACGTGGTCCTGTTAATTACTGTCCCCACGTGGTCCTGTTGTTTACTGTCCCCACGTGGTCCTGTTGTTTGCTGTCCCCACGTGGTCCTGTTGTTTGCTGTCCCCACGTGGTCCTGTTGTTTACGGTCCCATGACATGGCACTGATGTTGCCTCTCAACCTTATTTTGTCCTTAACTGGTCTACCGCTATAGGAGCTCACTATATACTTGATCACTGCTTTTGTGTACACTCCTGTGACAAGACAACTATGTTTCCTGTCTCTGTAAACCTCAATGTCACGGGACAATTCATGTTAGTTCCTGGACCTTCACTAACACACGTGTCTCTCATGACCTCCAGACACACTAGTAGTTGTAATGGTATTGTGGTGGTGGCTGTGTTGGTAGTTGTTGTGGATGTGGCTGTGTTGGTAGTTGTAGTGGTAGTGAGGGGGGGGTGGCTGTATTGGTAGTTGTAGTGGTAGTGTGGTGGTAGCTGTGTTGGTAGTTGTGGTGGTAGTGAGGGGGGGGTGGCTGTATTGGTAGTTGTAGTGGTAGTGAGGGGGGGGGGTGGCTGTATTGGTAGTTGTAGTGGTAGTGTGGTGGTAGCTGTGTTGGTAGTTGTGGTGGTAGTGAGGGGGGGGTGGCTATGTTGATAGTTGTGGTGGTGGTGTGGTGGTGGCTGTGTTGGTAGTTGTGGTGTTGGTAGTTGAGGTGGCTGTGTTGGTAGTTGCAGTGGTAGTGTGGAGGTAGCTGTGTTGGGAGTTGTGGTGGTAGTGTGGTGGCTGTGTTGGTAGTTGTGGTGGTGGATGTTTTAGTAGTTCTAGTGGTAGTGTGGGGGGTGGCTGTGTTCGTAGTTCTAGTGGTAGTGTGGTGGTGGCTGTATTGGTAGTTGTAGTAGTAGTGTGCTGGTGACTGTGTTGTAGTTGTAGTGGTAGTGTGCTGGTGACTGTGTTGTAGTTGTAGTGGTAGTGTGGGGGTGGCTGTGTTGGTAGTTGTGGTGGTGGTGGCTATGTTGGTAGTTGTGGTGGTGGTGGCTGTGGTGGTGGTTGTGTTGGTAGTTGTGGTGGTGGTTGCGTTCGTAGTTGTGGTGGTGGCTGTGTTGGTAGTTGTGGTGGTGGTGGCTGTGGTGGTGGCTGTGTTGGTAGTTGTGGTGGTGGTTGCGTTCGTAGTTGTGGTGGTGGCTGTGTTGGTAGTTGTGGTGGTGGTGGCTGTGGTGGTGGCTGTGTTGGTAGTTGTGGTGGTAGTGTGGTGGTGGCTGTGTTGGTAGTTGTAGTGGTGGTGTGGTGGTGGCTGTGTTGGTAGTTGTAGTGGTGGTGTGGTGGGGGCTGTGTTGGTAGTTGTGGTGGTGGCTGTGTTGGTAGTTGTGGTGGTGGTTGCGTTCGTAGTTGTGGTGGTGGCTGTGTTGGTAGTTGTGGTGGTGGTGGCTGTGGTGGTGGTCTGATGGTTGCTGTGGTGGTGGTGTGGTGGTGGCTGTGTTGGTAGTTGTGGTGGTGGTGGCTGTGGTGGTGGTTGTGCTGGTAGTTGTCGTGGTGTTGTGGTGATGATTATGTTGGTAGTTGAGGAGGCTATGTTGGTAGTTGCAGTGGTAGTTTGAAGGTGGCGGTGTTGGGAGTTGTGGTGGTGGTGTGGTGGCTGTGTTGGTAGTTGTGGTGGTGGTAGCTGTGTTCGTAGTTGTGGTGGCTGTATTGGTAGTTGTGGTGGTGGTGGGTGTGTGATAGTGTTGTAGTGGTAGTGTGGGGTGGCTGTGTTGGTAGTTGTAGTTGTAGTGTGGGGGGGGGTGGCTCTGTTCGTAGTTGTGGTGGTAGTGTGGTGGTGGCTGTATTGGTAGTTATAGTGGTGGTAGCAGCTGTGTTGGTAATTGTGGTGGTGATGTGGTGGTGGCTGTGTTGGTAGTTCTGGTGGTGTAGTAGTGGTGGTGGCTGTGTTCGTAGTTGTGGTGGTGTGGTGGTGGCTGTGTTGGTAGTTGTGGTGGTGGCTGTGTTGGTAGTTGTGGTGGTGGTGGCTGTGTTGGTGGCTGTGTTGGTAGTTGTGGTGGTAGTGGATGTGTAGGTAGTTGTGGTGGTAGTTTGGTGGTGGCTGTGTTGGTAGTTGCGGTGGTGGTGTGGTGGTGGCTGTTTTGGTAGTTGTGGTGGTAGTGTGGTGGTGGTGTTGTGGTGGCTGTGTTGGTAGTTGTGGTGGTAGTGTGGTGGTGGCTTTGTTGGTAGTTGTGGTGGTAGTGTGGTGGTGGCTGTGTTGGTAGTTGTGGTGGTAGTGTGGTGGTGGCTTTGTTGGTAGTTGTGGTGGTAGTGTGGTTGTGGCTGTGTTGGTAGTTGTGGTGGTAGTGTGGTTGTGGCTGTGTTGGTAGTTGTGGTGGTAGTGTGGTTGTGGCTGTGTTGGTAGTTGTGGTGGTAGTGTGGTGGTGGCTGTGTTGGTAGTTGTGGTGGTGGTGTGGTGGTGGCTGTGTTGGTAGTTGTGGTGTTGGTAGTTGAGGTGGCTGTGTTGGTAGTTGCAGTGGTAGTGTGGAGGTAGCTGTGTTGGGAGTTGTGGTGGTAGTGTGGTGGCTGTGTTGGTAGTTGTTGTGGTGGATGTTTTAGTAGTTCTAGTGGTAGTGTGGGGGGTGGCTGTGTTCGTAGTTCTAGTGGTAGTGTGGTGGTGGCTGTATTGGTAGTTGTAGTAGTAGTGTGCTGGTGACTGTGTTGTAGTTGTAGTGGTAGTGTGCTGGTGACTGTGTTGTAGTTGTAGTGGTAGTGTGGGGGTGGCTGTGTTGGTAGTTGTGGTGGTGGTGGCTATGTTGGTAGTTGTGGTGGTGGTGGCTGTGGTGGTGGTTGTGTTGGTAGTTGTGGTGGTGGTTGCGTTCGTAGTTGTGGTGGTGGCTGTGTTGGTAGTTGTGGTGGTGGTGGCTGTGGTGGTGGCTGTGTTGGTAGTTGTGGTGGTGGTTGCGTTCGTAGTTGTGGTGGTGGCTGTGTTGGTAGTTGGGGTGGTGGTGGCTGTGGTGGTGGCTGTGTTGGTAGTTGTGGTGGTAGTGTGGTGGTGGCTGTGTTGGTAGTTGTAGTGTTGGTGTGGTGGTGGCTGTGTTGGTAGTTGTAGTGGTGGTGTGGTGGTGGCTGTGTTGGTAGTTGTGGTGGTGGCTGTGTTGGTAGTTGTGGTGGTGGTTGCGTTCGTAGTTGTGGTGGTGGCTGTGTTGGTAGTTGTGGTGGTGGTGGCTGTGGTGGTGGCTGTGGTGGTGGTCTGATGGTTGCTGTGGTGGTGGTGTGGTGGTGGCTGTGTTGGTAGTTGTGGTGGTGGTGGCTGTGGTGGTGGTTGTGCTGGTAGTTGTCGTGGTGTTGTGGTGATGATTATGTTGGTAGTTGAGGAGGCTATGTTGGTAGTTGCAGTGGTAGTTTGAAGGTGGCGGTGTTGGGAGTTGTGGTGGTGGTGTGGTGGCTGTGTTGGTAGTTGTGGTGGTGGTAGCTGTGTTCGTAGTTGTGGTGGCTGTATTGGTAGTTGTGGTGGTGGTGGCTGTGTGATAGTGTTGTAGTGGTAGTGTGGGGTGGCTGTGTTGGTAGTTGTAGTTGTAGTGTGGGGGGGGGGGGGGTGGCTCTGTTCGTAGTTGTGGTGGTAGTGTGGTGGTGGCTGTATTGGTAGTTATAGTGGTGGTAGCAGCTGTGTTGGTAATTGTGGTGGTGATGTGGTGGTGGCTGTGTTGGTAGTTCTGGTGGTGTAGTAGTGGTGGTGGCTGTGTTCGTAGTTGTGGTGGTGTGGTGGTGGCTGTGTTGGTAGTTGTGGTGGTGGCTGTGTTGGTAGTTGTGGTGGTGGTGGCTGTGTTGGTAGTTGCGGTGGTGGTGTGGTGGTGGCTGTTTTGGTAGTTGTGGTGGTAGTGTGGTGGTGGTGTTGTGGTGGCTGTGTTGGTAGTTGTGGTGGTAGTGTGGTGGTGGCTTTGTTGGTAGTTGTGGTGGTAGTGTGGTGGTGGCTGTGTTGGTAGTTGTGGTGGTAGTGTGGTGGTGGCTTTGTTGGTAGTTGTGGTGGTAGTGTGGTTGTGGCTGTGTTGGTAGTTGTGGTGGTAGTGTGGTTGTGGCTGTGTTGGTAGTTGTGGTGGTAGTGTGGTTGTGGCTGTGTTGGTAGTTGTGGTGGTAGTGTGGTGGTGGCTGTGTTGGTAGTTGTGGTGGTGGTGTGGTTGTGGCTGTGTTGGTAGTTGTGGTGGTAGTGTGGTGGTGGCTGTGTTGGTAGTTGTGGTAGTGGTGTGGTTGTGGCTGTGTTGGTAGTTGTGGTGGTAGTGTGGTGGTGGCTGTGTTGGTAGTTGTGGTGGTAGTGTGGTGGTGGCTTTGTTGGTAGTTGTGGTGGTGATGATATTAGTAGAGATGGGGTGGTGGTAGAGCTTACCTATCCGTGACTACCGGGGAGTGAGGTCTAGCTCTTGATGCCCCTCCCACTGTTCATGTGTCTCTTGCGTTACACTGGGTCTTGGTAGTGCAGTTGGCTTCGCTCTTTACCATTCATTAACTTTGCGTCGCTTATAAACTTTAACATATATTAGCTCACTATCTCGACAGGTCATTCACATCAATGAGGAACCCTACGGGTCACATCTATCCAACTTGAGACCTCTCGTGTGTGTGTACTCACCTATTTGTGCTTTCAGGATCGAGCACTGACTCTTCAACCCGTTCTCGAATTTTCGTATAGTCAATATTGACTTATTAAATACGTGCATATGTGACATACTAATTTATTGTGAATATTTTAGTTTACCTTGAAAAGCTTCATAGAAAACACCGACCTTACCTAACCTTCTTTGTATGTTAAGATAAGCATCTTATTGCTTCGTAATTACAATTATTACTTAACCTATTACAGGTATAGGTTAAGTAATAATTGTAATTACGAAGCAATAAGATGCTTATCTTAACATACTAAGAAGGTTAGGTAAGGTCGGTGTTTTCCATGAAGCTTTTCAAAGTAAACTAAAATATTCACAATAAATTAGTATTTCACATATGCACTTATTTAATAAGTCAATATTGACTGTAAGAAAGTGCGAGAACGGGTTGGACTCTTGGATCCCGCCTTTCGAGCATTCGGTTGTTTACAGCAATGACTCCGGTTCTATTTCCCTATCATATCTAGTTTTATAATCTATATAAATGAAAATGGAAATGTTCGTTTGTTCAAAACCGCTAATCTCCGAAAGTTCTTCACCGATTGCCTTGAAATTTTCACACAACGTTGCATTCGCATCCGAGCGGGTTATTATATACATACTATATAGATGTTACGTCTGTTACGGGGAAAAAAAACATGTTTTTTTTAAAGCTGTGTTTTTCGTGTATTTTTCGAGTGAGAGAAATCTTTGAAACCTCTTTACCGATTGCTTTGAAATCTTGACACAACATTGCATTCGAAGATGCGAGTATTTTCATATACCTACTATATACATGCATCATCTGTGGCAAGAAAAAACATGTTTTTTTTTTAAACAACGCCATCTGTAGGACGTATGAGCAACACATGCTGTAATCTCCGAAAGTTCTTCACCGATTGCTTTGAAATCTTGGCACGACAGCCCCTTCGAATACGTGCGTGTTTTGAAATACCTATTATTTAGCTGCCACACCTGTAACAGGTAAAAGCATGCATTTTTTGAAAAACATTGCCATCTGTTGCACATAAGAGCAACATACGATATACAATATATGTTACGACTCAATTTCAATTGCATTGCAATTGAAATATTGAAGATTGCATTGATATATTGAATTTTCATAGATTTTGATTTATTTTCATTTTGATTTAATTATTTTGTGTGACATTGCGTTGGAATTGAGCTGTGTTGTTTACCATACCGTTCATTTCGTGGGTATTGCTGATTTGTTTCTTTTTCATTTTTTCATTCCGTGTTTTAACTGTTCTTCTTATTTTTCAGTGCAATTGGTGGTGAAATTGAGCTATGTTGATTGATCGGCATTTGAATTTAAATATTTCGTATTTTTTGTTTTTGTTCCAAAAACAAGAAAATGGACAACACGTTTATTTCACATCTTCAAATGTGCAACAAACAGCTATGAATCCACCGGCTACAGCGTTAACTGCTTTCTTCACGTTATGTTAAAATGATGCGTTTGCAAAAATATTGCTGTATTCGGAAGTGCCTACGTATTACACATGGAATGCCAGTAGAAAAATCACTTGAACGACGTAAACAAGGAGAGCGAGTCGACGAACAACCTGGCATACTCGAACTACGATAGGCAGACTGTTCACCGTGCATTCCAATCAAGATGAATGCTTCTTTCTTCACAAGCTGTTGGTAAATGTGCCCGGTCCAAAGATTTTCCAGCAATTGAGATTTGTTAGCGGCATAACGCATGCCACTTTCCGTAGTGCATGTCAAGCTCTGAATTTATTGGAGAACGACCAACATTGGCAAGTATGCATTAATGACACGTCCATCACGTCACATCCAAATCAAATTCGTGCATTGTTTGCAATCATATTGACCACCGGCTCTCCGTCATCTCCAACAGAGTATGGGAGAAACACAAATCGCACATTACTGAAGATATTATCCGTCGAGTACGCAAGGAAAATTCAAATATGAACATGAATTTCACAGCAGAAATCTACAACGAAGTCTTGATAATGATTGAAGATTTGTGCTTAGAAATCGCGAACAAAGTTCTCAATCAATTGGGAATGCCATCACCGAATCGATCTGCTGCTGCTTCGTTCAATGTAGAATTGCGTCGTGAACAAAATTACAACACGGATGATCTGTTATTGTATGTGCATTCAAATATTCTTAAGCTAACGCTTGAGCGAAAAGTCATTTACGATCAAATAATTCAAACTGTCAATATCGGGTTTAGAGAAATCTTCTAAGATGCATCAGGAGGAACTGTAAAACCTTTCTAATTAGATTGATTTTGGCAGCATTTCGATCCCAAAATGATATAACCTTAGCTCTTGCATCGTCGGGAATAGCTGCGACATTGCTACCAGGTGGAAGAACTGCTACTTCGGCTTTGAAATTGCCATTGAACATGCAATTCATTGAAACTCCCACGTGCAACATTTCCAAAGCATCCGGCATAAGAAAAGTATTGCAGAAATGTAAAAGTATTGTTTGGGATGAATGCACAATGGCCCACAAAAAATCGCCCGAGGCTCTTCATCGATCATTGCAAGATTTGTGTGTAAACATCAGACCATTTGGAAATGCATTAATATTGCTTGCAGGAGATTTCAGGTAAACATTACCTGCAATTCGTCAATTGCAATCGTTCTCAGTCTCCGTGGTGTAGTGGTAAGACACTCGCCTGGCGTTCCGCGAGCGCTATGTCATGGGTTCGTATCCTGGCCGGGGAGGATTTACTGGGCGCAATTCCTTAACTGTAGCCTCTGTTTAACGCAACAGTAAAATGTGTACTTGGATGAAAAAACGATTCTTCGCGGCAGGGGATCGTATTCCAGGGACCTGCCCGAAACGCTACGCGTACTAGTGGCTGTACAGGAATGTAACAACTTTTGTATATATCTCAAAAAAAAAAAAAAAAAAAAAAATTGACACCAACGGACGAAATAAATGCTTGCCTGAAATACTCTACTTTGTGGCGCCACGTAAAGATGTTAAAATTAACTACAAATATGTGTGTCCAACTGCATAACGACTCCTCAGCTGAGATATTCTCACATCAATTGCTGGAAATTGGGAACGGAAACGTGCCGGTTGATCTGACTTCAGGACGAATTTCATTGCCTCATAACTTCTAGAATTTAGTGTCGACAAAAGTAGAATTGGTTGAAAAAGTATTTCCCAATATTCAAACCAGTTATAAGAATCACGAATGGCTGAGTGAACGAGCTGTTCTTACGGCCAAGAACAAAGACATCTAAGAACTTAACAATATTATTTAGTCTAACATACAAGCAAGGCAGTCACATACAAGTTCGTCGATACTGTGGTGGAAGCAGATGAAGCGGTTAATTATCCAACAGAATTTTTTAATTCACTCGATCTGCCAGGGATACCACCACCGCACGAACTGCAGTTAAAAATCGGTGTGCCAATTATCATGTTACGAAATATCAACCAGCCAAAGCTTAGCAACGGCACGTGGCTTGCAGTAAAAACTTATTCAGCAACGTCGTAGAAGCAACAATCTTAACAGGACCTTTCAAAGGTGAAGATGTCCACATTCCTATGATTCCAACGGATTTGCCATTTCAGTTTGCCATTTCAAGAGACTGTAATTCCCAATTCGATTGGCGTTTGCAATCACCATCAATTCAGGGCCATCTTTAGAATTGTGCAGTTTAGATCTAGACACAGATTTCTTCTCACATGGACAATTATATGTTGCGTGTTCTAGAGTCGGCAATCAGACAATCTCTATATCTTCAAAGACAGTGGAACAAGAAAAAAATTTGTATACCCACAAGGATTGTGAAATTAAACAAGTTAGAAACATGCATTTTCTCTTTTCCTTCTTTTCCATTTAACCAGACTGAGCCACAGCAACGCATGGCGGGTACAGCTAGTTATAAATAAAATTTGCTTCCATAACCTGCTCCTTAAGTGCATTCCATTTTTCCACTACTCTCAGGCTAAAAGAAAATGTCCTAACATCTCTGTGACTCTTCTGAATTTCAGCTTCACCCATGCCCCGTCATTCTGTCACTATTCCGTAAGAGCATTTCGTTTATTTCCACTCTGTCAATCCCACTGAGTATTTAATACGTTCCTGTCATATCCCCCCTCTCCCTCTTTTTTCTAGTGCCGTAAGGCTCAGTTCAGGCGTTCTTCATACTCCATCCGTAACACTGGGACGAGTCTCATTGCAAACTTTTGAATCTTTTCAGTTTCCTTATCTGTTTCTTCGGGTGGAGAATCGATGATGGGGCGGCGAGATGGGGCACTCACACACACTCATATGTGTGTACTTACCTAGTTGTACTTGCCCAGTTGTGCTTGCGGAATGAGCTCTGGGTCTTTGGTCCCGCTTCTCAATTGTCAGTCAACTGGTGTACAGGTTCCTGAGCCTTCTGGGCTCTATCATATCTACACTTTAAACTGTGTATGGAGTCAGCCTCCACCACATCACTCCCTAATGCATTCCATTTGTCTACTACTCTGACACAGAAAATTCTTTCTAGTGTCTCTATAGCTCATTTGGACACTCAATTTCCGCCTGTGTCCTCTAGTGCGTGTGCCCCTGGTGTTAAAAAGTCTGTGTTTATCTACCCTATCAATTCCTTTGAGAATCTTGTACGTGGTGATCATGTTCCCCCTCTAACTCTTCTGTCTTCGTGCCACGTGAGGTTTAATTCCCGTAGTCTCACGTCGTAACTCATACCTCTCAGCTCGGGTACTAGTCTGGTGGCAAACCTGTGAACCTTTTCCAGTTTAGTCTTATGCTTGATTAGATATGGACTACATGCTGGGGCTGCATACTCCAGGATTGGTCTGACATAGGTGGTATACAAAGTTCAGAATGATTCGTTATACAAGTTTCTGTTAGAAACTTGTTTAAGAAACCCACATGTGTGTGTGTTTTTTACCTAAGTGTTTTTTACCTAAGTGTAGTTACAGGATGAGAGCTACGCTCGTGGTGTCCCGTCTGCCCAGCACTCTTTGTCATATAACGCTTTGAAACTACTGACGGTCTTGGCCTCCACCACCTTCTCACCTAACTTGTTCCAACCGTCTACCACTCTGTTTGCGAAAGTGAATTTTCTTATATTTCTTCGGCATCTGTGTTTAGCTAGTTTAAATCTATGACCTCTTCTTCTTAAAGTTCCAGGTCTCAGGAAATCTTCCCTATCGATTTTATCAATTCCTGTTACTATTTTGTATGTAGTGATCATATCACCTCTTTAGTTAGAAAGCGTGGCATAGGCTCCTCGCACAATATTCTTTATGTGGTCCTCAGGTGATAGTTTTCTATCTAGAACCACCCCTAGATCTCTTTCTTTATCAGAATTCTTTAAAGATTTCTCACATAATATATAGGTTGTGTGGGGTCTTTGTTCTCCTATTCCACATTCCATAACATGGCATTTATTAACATTAAATTCCATTTGCCAAGTGGTGCTCCGTATACTTATTTTGTCCAGGGCATCATGAAGGGCATGACAATCATCTAAGTTTCTTATCCTTACTATTATCTTAGCATCATCAGCAAACATGTTCATATAATTCTGTATACCAACTGGTAGATCATTTATGTAGACAATAAACATCACTGGTGCAAGAACTGAACCCTGTGGTACTCCACTTGTGACATTTCTCCAGTCCGATACATTGCCTCTGATCACTGCCCTCATTTTTCTATCAGTCAGAAAATTTTTCATCCATGTTAGAAGCTTACCTGTCACTCCTCCAATATTTTCCAGTTTCCAGAACAACCTCTTATGTGGAACTCTGTCGAAAGTCTTTTTTAGGTCCAGATATATGCAGTCAACCCAACCATCTCTTTCCTGTAATATCTCTGTTGCTCGATCATAGAAACTGAGTAAATTCGATACACAGGTTCTTCCAGATTGAAAACCATATTGTCTGTCTGATATTATATCATTTCTCTCCAGGTGTTCTACCCATTTAGTTTTAATGATTTTTCCAATATTTTGACTATTACACTTGTCTATTATACAGGTTTGTAATTAAGGGGGTCTTCCCTGCTTCCACTTTTGTAGATTGGAACTATGTTAGCCTTTTTCCACACATCAGCTGCAACTCCTGTAAACAGGGATGCCTGAAAAATCAGTTGAAGTATAATGCTGAGCTCAGGTGCACATTCTCTCAGAACCCATGGTGAAATTCCATATGGACCAAGAGCTTTGTTCTTATTTAGCTCCTTGAGCATTTTTTCTACTTCGTCTCTAGGCACCTCTATGTGCTCTATGTTGTTCTCTAGAATTCTTATTGTGTCTGGTTCCCTGTGTGTGTGTGTACTCACCTAGTTGTACTCACCTAGTTGTGTTTGCGGGGGTTGAGCTCTGGCTCTTTGGTCCCGCC
The DNA here is from genome assembly GCF_040958095.1 of Procambarus clarkii. Lineage (NCBI taxonomy): Eukaryota > Metazoa > Arthropoda > Malacostraca > Decapoda > Cambaridae > Procambarus > Procambarus clarkii. The sequence continues at coordinate 50,156,638 of NC_091167.1, forward strand.
TCTCAACCGTCAATCAACAGGTGTACAGATTCCTGAGCCTATCGGGCTCTGTCATATCTACACTTGAAACTGTGTATGGAGTGAGCCTCCACCACATCACCCCCTAATGCATTCCATTTGTCAACCACTCTGACACTAAAAAAGTTCTTTCTAATATCTCTGTGGCTCATTTGGGCACTCAGTTTCCACCTGTGTCCCCTTGTGCGTGTTCCCCTTGTGTTAAATAGACTGTCTTTATCTACCCTATCAATCCCCTTCAGAATCTTGAATGTGGTGATCATGTCCCCCCTAACTCTTCTGTCTTCCAGCGAAGTGAGGTTTAATTCCCGTAGTCTCTCCTCGTAGCTCATACCTCTCAGCTCGGGTACTAGTCTGGTGGCAAACCTTTGAACCTTTTCCAGTTTAGTCTTATCCTTGACTAGATATGGACTCCATGCTGGGGCTGCATACTCCAGGATTGGCCTGACATATGTGGTATACAAAGTTCTGGATAAGTTCTGTGTGTGTGTGTGTGTGTGTGTGTGTGTGTGTGTGTGTGTGTGTGTGTGTGTGTGTGTGTGTGTGTGTGTGTGTGTGTGTGTGTGTGTGTGTGTGTGTGTGTGTGTGTGTGTGTGTGTGTGTGTGTGTGTGTGTGTGTGTGTGTGTGTTTACTAGTTGTGTTTTTACGGGAGTTGAGCTTTTGCTCTTTCGGCCCGCCTCTCAACTGTCAATCAACTGTTTACTAACTACTTTTTTTTTTTTTCCCACACCACACACACACACACACACACCCCAGGAAGCAGCCCGTGACAGCTGACTAACTCCCAGGTACCTATTTACTGCTAGGTAACAGGGGCATTCAGGGTGAAAGAAACTTTGCCCATTTGTTTCTGCCTCGTGCGGGAATCGAACCCGCGCCACAGAATTACGAATCCTGCGCGCTATCCACCAGGCTACGAGGCCCCCCCCTGTGTGTGTGTGTGTGTGTGTGTGTGTGTGTGTGTGTGTGTGTGTGTGTATGTGTGTGTGTGTGTGTGTGTGTGTGTGTGTGTGTGTGTGTGTGTGTGTGTGTGTGTGTGTGTGTGTGTGTGTGTGTGTGTGTGTGTGTGTGTGTGTGTGTGTGTGTGTTTGTGTGTGTGTGTGTTTGTGTGTGTGTGTGTGTGTGTGTGTGTGTGTGTGTGTGTGTGTGTGTGTGTGTGTGTGTGTGTGTGTGTGTGTGTGTGTGTGTACTCACCTAGTTGTACTCACCTAGTTGTGCTTGCCGGGGTTGAGCTCTGGCTCTTTGGTCCCGCCTCTCAACCGTCAATCAACAAGTGTATAGGTTCCTGAGCCTATTGGGCTCTATCATATCTACACTTGAAACTGTGTATGGAGTCAACCTCCACCACATCCCTTCCTAATGCATTCCATTTGCCAACCACTCTGACACTAAAAAAGTTCTTTCGAATATCTCTGTGGCTCATTTGGGCACTCAGTGTCCACCTGTGTCCCCTAGTGCGTGTGCCCCTTGTGTTAAATAGCCTGTCTACTAACCCTGTCGATTCCCTTGAGAATCTTGAATGTGGTGATCATGTCCCCCCTAACTCTTCTGTCTTCCAACGAAGTGAGGTTCAATTCCCGTAGTCTCTCCTCGTAGCTCATACCTCTCAGCTCGGGTACTAGTCTGGTGGGAAACCTTTGAACCTTTTCCAGTTTAGTCTTATGCTTGACTCTATATGGATTCCATGCTGGAGCCGCATATTCCAGGATTGGTCTGACATATGTGGTATATAATGTTCTGAAAGATTCCTTACACAAGTTTCTAAAGGCCGTTCTTATGTTAGCCAACCTGGCATATGCTGCTGATGTTATCCTCTTGATATGAGCTTCAGGGGACAGGTCGGGCGTGATATCAACCCCCAGGTCTTTCTCTCTCTCTGACTCTTGAAGTATTTCATCTCCCAAGTGATACCTTGTATCTGGTCTCCTGCTTCCTACCCCTATCTTCATTACATTACATTTGCTGGGGTTAAACTCTAACAGCCATTTGTTCGACCATTCCTGCAGCTTGTCCAGGTCTTCTTGAAGCCTTAAGCTGTCCTCCTCTGTCTTAATCCTTCTCATAATTTTGGCGTCGTCAGCAAACATTGAAAGGAATGAGTCTATACCCTCTGGGAGATCAATTACGTATATCAGAAACAGGATAGGTCCGAGTACAGAGCCCTGTGGGACTCCACTGGTGACTTCACGCCAATCTGAGGTTTCACCCCTCACTGTAACTCTCTGCTTCCTATTACTTAGGTACTCCCTTAACCACTGGAGCGCCCTACCAGTTACTCCTGCCTGTTTCTCCAGCTTATGCATCAGCCTTTTATGGGGTACTGTGTCAAAGGCTTTCCGACAGTTCAAAAAAATGCAGTCCGCCCACCCTTCTCTTTCTTGCTTAATCTTTGTCACCTGATCGTAGAATTCTATTAAGCCTACAAGGCAAGATTTACCCTCCCTGAACCCATGTTGATGGGTTGTCACGATGTCTCGTCTCTCCAGATGTGTTACTAGGTTTTTTCTCACAATCTTCTCCATCACCTTGCATGGTATACAAGCTAACACACACACACACACACACACACACACACACACACACACACACACACACACACACACACACACACACACACACACACACACACACACACACACACACACACACACACACACAGGTGGAAACTGAGTGCCCAAATGAGCCACAGAGATATTAGAAAGAACTTTTTTAGTGTCAGAGTGGTTGACAAATGGAATGCATTAGGGGGTGATGTGGTGGAGGCTGACTCCATACACAGTTTCAAGTGTAGATATGACAGAGCCCGATAGGCTCAGGAATCTGTACACCTGTTGATTGACGGTTGAGAGGCGGGACCAAAGAGCCAGAGCTCAACCCCCGCAAACACAACTAGGTGAGTACAACTAGGTGAGTACACACAAGTGTGTGTGTGGGCGTGTGTGTGTGTGTGTGTACTCACCTATTTGTACTCATCTATTTGTGCTTGCAGGGGTTGAGCTCTGGCTCTTTGGTCCCGCCTCTCAACTGTCAATCAACTGGTGTACATATTCCTGAGCCTACTGGGCTCTATCATACCTACATTTGAAACTGTGTATGGAGTCAGCCTCCACAACATAACTGCCTAATGCAATCCATTTACTAACTACTCTGACAATGAAAAAATTCTTTCTAACGTCTCTGTGGCTCATCTGGGTACTAAGTGTCCACCTGTGTCCCCTTGTTCGTGTTCCATCCGTGCTAAAGAGTTTATCTTTGTCCACCTTGTCAATTCCCCTAAGAATTTTGTAGGTGGTTAACATGTCTTCCCTTACTCTTCTGTCTTCAAGGGTCGTGAGTTTCAGCTCCTTTAGTCTTTCCTCGTAGCTCGTACCTCTCAGTTCTGGAACGAGTCTGGTGAAACGGAACGGTTCCGGAACAAGTCTGATGTGTGTGTGTGTGTGTGTGTGTGTGTGTGTGTGTGTGTGTGTGTGTGTGTGTGTGTGTGTGTGTACTCACCTATATGTACTCACCTATATGTGCTTGCAGGATCGAGCATTGACTCTTGGATCCCGCCTTTCTAGCTATCGGTTGTTTACAGCAATGACTCCTGTCCCATTTCCCTATCATACCTAGTTTTAAAAGTATGAATAGTATTTGCTTCCACAACCTGTTCCCCAAGTGCATTCCATTTTTCTACTACTCTCACGCTAAAAGAAAACTTCCTAACATCTCTGTGACTCATCTGAGTTTCCAGTTTCCACCCATGTCCCCTCGTTCTGTTATTATTACGTGTGAACATTTCATCTATTTCCACTTTGTCAATTCCCCTGAGTATTTTATATGTCCCTATCATATCTCCTCTCTCCCTTCTTTTCTCTAGTGTCGTAAGGTTCAGTTCCTCCAGCCGCTCTTCATATCCCATCCCTCGTAGCTCTGGGACAAGCCTCGTCGCAAACCTCTGAACCTTCTCCAGTTTCTTTATGTGTTTCTTCAGGTGGGGGCTCCATGATGGCGCGGCATACTCTAAGACGGGTCTCACGTAGGCAGTGTAAAGCGCCCTAAAAGCTTCCTCATTTAGGTTTCTGAATGAAGTTCTAATTTTCGCCAGTGTAGAGTACGCTGCTGTCGTTATCCTATTTATATGTGCCTCAGGAGTTAGATTAGGTGTCACATCCACTCCCAGGTCTCTTTCTCGAATCGTTACAGGTAGGCTGTTCCCCTTCATTGTGTACTGTCCCTTTGGTCTCCTGTCACCTGATCCCATTTCCATAACTTTACATTTACTGGTGTTAAACTCCAGTAGCCATTTCCCTGACCATCTCTGCAGCCTGTTTAAGTCCTCCTGGAGGATCCTACAATCCTCGTCTGTCACAACTCTTCTCATTAATTTTGCGTCATCTGCAAACATTGACATGTATGATTCCACTCCTGTAAACATATCATTTACGTAAATTAGAAAGAGGATTGGTCCCAGCACCGATCCTTGAGGTACTCCACTTGTTACTGTTCGCCAGTCCGACTTTTCGCCCCTTACCATTACCCTCTGGCTCCTTCCTGTTAGGTAGTTCTTCACCCATACTAGGGCCTTTCCGCTTACTCCTGCCTGCCTCTCAAGTTTGTATAGCAGTCTCATGTGCGGTACCGTATCAAAGGCCTTTTGGCAGTCAAGAAATATGCAGTCTGCCCAGCCTTCTCTGTCTTGCCTTATCCTTGTTACTTTATCATAGAATTCTAAAAGGTTTGTTAGGCATGATTTCCATGTCCAGAACCCATGTTGGTGCTTGTTTACAAACCCAATGCTCTCCAGGTGCTCAACAAGTCTTAACCTAATTATTCTTTCAAGTATTTTGCAGGGGATGCTTGTCAGTGATACGGGTCTGTAGTTAAGTGCCTCCTCCCTATCACCCTTTTTGAAAATCGGTACGACATTTGCCTCCTTCCAGCAACTGGGCAATTCTCCCGACATAAGTGACTCATTAAAGATCATTGCCAGAGGCACGCTGAGAGCCTGCGCTGCCTCTTTAAGTATCCACGGTGATACTTTGTCTGGTCCAACAGCTTTATTTGCATCCAGTGTTGTCAACTGTTTCATTACATCCTCTGCTGTCACCTCTATATCCGATAGTCTTTCATCTTGGGTAATCTCTTCTAACAATGGGAGCTGCTCAGGCTCGGTTGTGAACACTCCATGGAATTTTGCATTCAGTACCTCGCAGATTTCCTTGTCGCTTTCTGTATATGCCCCTTCTGTTTTCCTCAGTCTTGTCACTTGGTCATTTACCGACATCTTCCTTCTTATATGGCTATGTAGTAATTTTGGTTGCTTTTTCGCTTTGACTGCAATATCGTTCTCATAATTTCTTTCCGACACTCGTCTTATGTTAATGTAATCATTCCTAGCTCTGTTACATCTAATCCTGTTGTCCTCTGTCCTTTGTCTTCTGTACTTCCTCCACTCCCTCCTGCTTCTCACCTTTGCTTCCTGACACTGTCTATTAAACCATGGGTTATTATATTCCCTCCTGCTTTTTTCCTTTATTGTTGGAATAAATCTATCTTCAGCCTCCTTGCATTTCAATATGACTTGGTTCATCATACCTTGCACTGTTTTTCCTCTAAGTTCTTCCTCCCACTGCACTTCTCCCAGGTAGTCCCTTATCCTTCTGTAGTCCCCTTTTCTGTAATCAAGTCTCCTTTCCCGGACCTCTTGTCCTTTGGTCACAATTTTAAGCTCCATCATGTAGTCAAAGACTAGGACACAATGGTCACTAGCTCCTAGTGGTATTTCATGTTCCAACTGCTCGATGTCTTCTACATTCTGAGTGATAATGAGATCTAATAGGCTGGGCGTATCCCCTCCTCTTTCCCTAGTATCTTCTTTCACATGCTGTGTTAGGAAATTCCTGTCAATAACGTCTACCAGCTTCGCTCCCCAGGTCTCCTCCCCGCCATGGGGATTCCTCGTTTCCCAATCTATCTCTCCGTGATTTAGGTCCCCCATGACCAGCAGCTTCGCTCTCATTCTATGCGCTAAAGTTGCTGCCCTCTGCAGTTCATCCATACATGTCTTGTTGCTGTCCTCGTACTCCTGCCTGGGCCTTCTACTGTTTGGTGGGGGATTGTAGAGTATCAAGATTACAATCTTCTTCCCATCCACTGTCAGAGTTCCATGTATGAAGCTTGTGCTTTCATTGGTACCCGGATTTTCCAGCTCATCAAACTTCCATTTCCGTTTTATTAGTAGTGCCACTCCTCCTCCCTGTCTCTGTGTCCTTTCTTTTCTTATCACCTGGTACCCCTCTGGAAAGATTGCATCCGAGATCATGCCATTTATTTTAGTTTCCACTATTGCCACTATGTCTGGGTCTGCCTCACTAACTCTTTCTTTTATCTCTTCTGCTTTATTGGCTACCCCATCAGCATTGGTGTACCAAACCTTGAGACTCTTCTTGGAAACTCGGGTGTCAGAGTTCCCCCTTTCACCAGGGGTCTGGGGGGAACTGGGGGGTGTCTGGGGGGCAAGTGGGGGCTGTGGGGGTGAGTGGGGGGGTGCTAGGGGGGTGCCTGGGAGTGCCTGGTAGGCGAATGGGGTCTGGGCATCTAGGGGGGTAGGAAGGGCATAATGGGTCTGAAAGTTAGGGGTCTGAATAGCATAGGGGGGTTGAGAAATAGAGAGAGACTGAGAGTCAGATAGAGGTTGAGAGGTTGGGGGGAAGAGGGATACTGAGGGCGGAGAGCTGAGATGAGAATGGAGCATGGGTGCTGGGAGTGGAAGAGAGGGTATATTAGTTAGGGGGGAATCGGGGGTAGGTGGGGGTTTTGGGGTAGAAGAGGGGAAGAGGGAGATGGGGGAAGGTGTTAGGGGGTCACAAGGTGAGGGGGTTAAATGTGGGCTGGAGGTGCATAGGAGGGGTGAGGGTTGGGTGGGGTTTGGGGGTGAGTGGAAGAGGGGTGCAGTGGAAGCTGGGATGGAGTAGATGGAATTGAAGTCAATGGGGTAGAAGGGGCAGGGGAGTGGGAAGGGGTATTTGGGGAGGGGGGATGGGAAGGTGGGTTTGGGGAGGGCATGGCTTGACCCACTGGGGTCGCTGACAAGTGTGATGTAGCAGGGGCAGGGGAATCGTTGTGGAGGTGCAAATGTGGAAGGGACAGGGGGGTTGTGGGAGGCTGAGGCAGGGGGGATGTATAGGAGGGCTGAGTTGGGGAGGATGCGACCTGGGAGGTGACCTGGGAGGTGCCCTGGGAGGTGACCTGGGATGTGACCTGGGAGGTGAGACTACCTGAGAGACTATTTCGGTGTCGTTGTTGCCATCTATTTTTGTGGGCTGTTTGCTCATCTTTCGTCATAAACCTCTCTATAAACAGTGTGTGTGTGTGTGTGTGTTTGTGTGTGTGTGTGTGTGTGTGTGTGTGTGTGTGTGTGTGTGTGTGTGTGTGTGTGTGTGTGTGTGTGTGTGTGTGTGTGTGTGTGTGTGTGTGTGTGTGTGTGTGTGTGTGTGTGTGTGTGTGTGTGTGTGTGTGTGTGTGTGTGTTCAACTATTTGTGCCTGCAAGATTGAGCTGTTAGCCCTGTCTTTCTAACAGTCGGTTGCCTAATTTACTAATGCCCGACCTATATCTTTATCTTTCATATCTTATTCATATTTCTCTCTAAAAACACACACACAACCCATGGTGCAGCTAGTAGGAACTTTCTTACTCCTAGGTACCAATTTACTGCTAGGTGATGAGAAGCAATATGAGAAAAAATTCTACCCATTTGTTTCTGCCACACCAGGGAATCGAACCATGGCCTATAGGACTACTGCCACGTGAGTGTGGGTGTCTGTAATATAGTACATATGATGGAGAAAATTGGCCAAGAGTCGGTGCATTAAACAATTGACGGTCGAAAAGTCTAACACCTAGAGCTAATTACCTAGTATAATTAAGGATTTACTTCCCAGGCACGATGATCCCACAGAGCGGGGGTAACTACACATACCTGCTCGAGGCGTTCGGTCCCCTGCCAGCCTTCCTCTACCTGTGGATGGTGGTGATGATCAGCATCCCTGGCGGCCGGGCCATCGGGGCGCTCACCTTCGCTAACTACATCCTCCAGCCATTCTTTCCCGGCTGTCAGGAACCTCCACAGTCCGCTGTCACGATCGTTGGGATTCTCCTCGTCGGTTAGTGTGTCAGCTAGCAGGAATAAGAACATGATTTGCAGGTCTTGAGAATATTTTAGGCTCAGGGTTTGAGAGTGAGTGTTAGGTACATGGTTTCAAGCTGAATGCTAACTTGAACTACCTGCCAGGAAATCAGGTGAAAAAGTATTTACGTGTATGTTTTTAATTATGTGTACATATGAAATGATAATGAGCAAGTTTAATACTTAATACGAAATATACAGTGGATTTTTAAATATATATACCAAATCGACTTCCCAAAGTCCCACGTCACTACACCTTAGATTATGTCATATTTTTGGCTGAAGTTATCTTGAGACGATTTCGGGGCTTAGCGTCCCCGCGGCCCGGTCCTCGACCTGGTCTGCTACTTGTTACACATCCTCCAGGAAGCAGCCCGTAGCAGCAGTTTAACTCCCAGGTATCTATTTACTGCTAGGTAACAGGGGCATGAGGGTGAAAGAAACTCTGCACATTTGTTTCCGCCTCCACCGGGGATCGAACCCGAAACCTCAGGACTACGACTCCGAAGCGCTGTCCACTCAGCAGTCAGGACCCAATCTCTCTAGATTACAGATCATTTATATTAATTATTATTTGCTGGGAATTGTTTTTCCTTGGGGCCGGGCCTTACCTAACCCCACTGTTTAGCAACTCCTTGACCTTAGATATTGACCCCCCACGGAGCAAGCACTAGTCCTTAAATTAAACTTGTAACTTTAGAGGCCTCTAAAGTATTGCCCACATCATCAAGAGCCATAAAATCTTCTTCTTTCTCTAATATCTCTTGTGAACGTGGTGGCATTATAAATGACTGAACGATACTTGCACGCTTGTGCCATGCATTAGAGTGACAGCGTGAATTTCTCTCATTTTTCTCCATACACACACACTGATACTCTAGTCAGATCTGACCCATTTCTGTAAGAACTTGAGTATGTGTGTCCTTCGTCTCCCCAGTTACGCTAACTTGGATCAACTCAAGGAAGGTGAAATGGGCGACGACGGTGCAAGACGTATTGGCCCTGACGAAGGTGTTGGCTCTCATCATGATTATCGTGGTCGGCGTCAACCATCTAGCGTGGGGCCGTAGCCAGCACTTCCAGGACCCGATGGCCGGCAGCAACTGGAGCCCCGTTCTCATAGCCACGGCGTTCTATCACACGCTATTCTCCTATGGCGGCTGGTGAGGATAACGTTTGTGAGGGAGTCTGCGTGTGTGCCGCTGAGCTGGTGAGGATAACGTTTGTGTGCGAGTCTACGTGTGTGTACTGAGCTGGTGAGGATAACGTTTGTGTGCGAGTCTACGTGTGTGTACTGAGCTGGTGAGGATAACGTTTGTGTGCGAGTCTGCGTGTGTGCCGCTGAGCTGGTGAGGATAACGTTTGTGTGCGAGTCTACGTGTGTGCCGCTGAGCTGGTGAGGATAACGTTTGTGTGCGAGTCTGCGTGTGTGCCGCTGAGCTGGTGAGGATAACGTTTGTGTACTCACCTAGTTGTACTCACCTAGTTGTGTTTGTGGGGGTTGAGCTCTGGCTCTTTGGTCCCGCCTCTCAACCGTCAATCAACAGGTGTACAGATTCATGAGCCTATCGGGCTCTGTCATATCTACACTTGAAACTGTGTATGGAGTCAGCCTCCACCACATCACTTCCTAATGCATTCCATTTGTCAACCACTCTGACACTAAAAAAGTTCTTTCTAATATCTCTGTGGCTCATTTGGGCACTCAGTTTCCACCTGTGTCCCCTTGTGCGTGTTCCCCTTGTGTTAAATAGACTGTCTTTATCTACCCTATCAATCCCCTTCAGAATCTTGAATGTGGTGATCATGTCCCCCCTAACTCTTCTGTCTTCCAGCGAAGTGAGGTTTAATTCCCGTAGTCTCTCCTCGTAGCTCATACCTCTCAGCTCGGGTACTAGTCTGGTGGCAAACCTTTGAACCTTTTCCAGTTTAGTCTTATCCTTGACTAGATATGGACTCCATGCTGGGGCTGCATACTCCAGGATTGGCCTGACATATGTGGTATACAAAGTTCTGAATGATTCTTTACACAAGTTTCTGAATGCCGTTCGTATGTTGGCCAGCCTGGCATATGCTGCTGATGTTATCCGCTTGATATGTGCTGCAGGAGACAGGTCTGGCGTGATATCAACCCCCAAGTCTTTTTCCTTCTCTGACTCCTGAAGAATTTCCTCTCCCAGATGATACCTTGTATCTGGCCTCCTGCTCCCTACACCTATCTTCATTACATTACATTTGGTTGGGTTAAACTCTAACAACCATTTGTTCGACCATTCCTTCAGCTTGTCTAGGTCTTCTTGAAGCCTCAAACAGTCCTCTTCTGTTTTAATCCTTCTCATGATTTTAGCATCGTCCGCAAACATTGAGAGAAATGAACCGATACCCTCCGGGAGATCATTTACATATATCAGAAACAAGATAGGACCGAGTACAGAGCCCTGTGGGACTCCACTGGTGACTTCACGCCAATCGGAGGTCTCACCCCTCACCGTAACTCTCTGCTTCCTATTGCTTAGATACTCCCTTATCCACTGGAGCACCTTACCAGCTACACCTGCCTGTCTCTCCAGCTTATGTACCAGCCTCTTATGCGGTACTGTGTCAAAGGCTTTCCGACAATCCAAGAAAATGCAGTCCGCCCAGCCCTCTCTTTCTTGCTTAATCTGTGTCACCTGATCGTAGAATTCTATCAAGCCTGTAAGGCAAGATTTACCCTCCCTGAATCCATGTTGGCGATTTGTCACGAAGTCCCTTCTCTCCAGATGTGTTACCAGGTTTTTTCTCACGATCTTCTCCATCACCTTGCATGGTATACAAGTCAAGGACACTGGCCTGTAGTTCAGTGCCTCTTGTCTGTCGCCCTTTTTGTATATTGGGACCACATTCGCCGTCTTCCATATTTCTGGTAGGTCTCCCGTCTCTAGTGACTTACTATACACTATGGAGAGTGGCAGGCAAAGTGCCTCTGCACACTCTTTCAGTACCCATGGTGAGATCCCATCTGGACCAACAGCCTTTCTAACATCCAGATCCAGCAGGTGTCTCTTGACCTCCTCTCTCGTAATTTCGAACTCCTCCAAGGCCGCCTGGTTTACCTCCCTTTCTCCTAGCACAGTGACCTCACCCTGTTCTATTGTGAAGACCTCCTGGAACCTCTTGTTGAGTTCCTCACACACCTCTCTGTCATTCTCTGTATACCTGTCCTCGCCTGTTCTAAGTTTCAATACCTGTTCTTTCACTGTTGTTTTCCTTCTGATGTGACTGTGGAGTAGCTTTGGTTCGGTCTTGGCTTTGTTTGCTATATCATTTTCAAAATTTTTCTCTGCTTCTCTTCTCACCCTGACGTACTCATTCCTGGTTCTCTGGTATCTCTCTCTGCTTTCTGGTGTTCTGTTATTCCGGAAGTTCCTCCACGCCTTTTTGTTCAGTTTCTTCGCTTCCATACATGCCCTATTATACCATGGATTCTTCTGTTGCTTCTCGGATTTTTCCCTTTGGGCCGGGATGAACCTGTTTACTGCCTCCTGACACTTTTGGGTAACATAGTCCATCATACCCTGTACAGACTTGTCTCTGAGGTCTGTGTCCCAAGGTATTTTACTTAGGAAACTTCTCATCTGTTCATAATTCCCCTTTCGGTATGCCAGCCTTTTGATTCCTAGTTCGTTTTGTGGGGAGATAAGTCCTAGCTCTACCAGGTACTCAAAGTTCAATACACTGTGGTCGCTCATTCCCAAGGGCGCTTCCATCTTAACTTCCCTTATATCCCATTCATTTAGGGTAAATATCAAATCGAGCATTGCTGGTTCATCTTCTCCTCTCATTCTTGTTGGTTCTTTGGTGTGCTGGCTTAGAAAGTTTCTTGTTGCCACGTCCAGCAGCTTAGCTCTCCATGTTTCTGGTCCTCCATGCGGGTCTCTGTTCTTCCAATCTATCTTCCCATGGTTGAAGTCTCCCATAATTAGTAGTCCAGATCCATTCCTGCTAGCAACAGAAGCTGCTCTTTCTATTATGTTAATGGTGGCCATGTTGTTTCTATCATATTCCTGTCTAGGTCTTCTGTCATTTGGTGGTGGATTATATATGATTGCGACTATAATTTTTTTCCCTCCATTTGTTACAGTACCTGCTATGTAGTCACTGAAACCTTCGCAGCCCTGAATATCCATCTCCTCAAAATCCCAGCCTTGTCTTACCAGCAGAGCTACACCACCCCCACCTCTTCCTTCCCTCTCTTTCCTCATAACATAATAGTCCTGTGGGAACACTGCATTTGTTATCGTTTTCGTGATCTTTGTTTCTGTGAGGGCTATTATGTCTGGGTTTTCCTCTAGTACCAGTTCTCCAAGCTCATTTGCTTTATTTGTAATTCCATCTATGTTTGTGTACATCGCTTTGAGGCTCACTTTCTTCTGTCCCTTCTCAAATCGCCTCCTTGGTGAGTGTTCTGCTGGTGGGGGAGGCTGTTCCATGGGTGTGAGGACCTGTGAGGTGGATAACAGGGTTTCAGAGGATACTGGGATGAGGGGCGGGGGATCCAGTGAAGGGGGAGGGACAGGGAGGGTATGGGGTGAAAGGGGAGGGAGGACGGGAAGGAAAGGGGGGGAGGGAGGACTCGGGAGGAGGGGAGGGGTAGAAGGGTGGGGATTGGGTGTGGGGGAGGGAGATTTTGCTGAACATTTGAGTGGGGGCAGGGAGGGTTTGGGGTAGGGGGGTTTTCTATGCAGTGGAGGGAGGCGGGGTTGTCCTCCCTTCTGGTGTTACTGGGTAGCTGGTTGTGGGTTCCCCCCTCGCCTCTGGGGGTGTTGGGTTGGGAGCTGTGACTTCCTGGTTTTCCCCTCTCGCCCTGCGCCTCTTCCTTGCTTCTGCCGCCACGGCTCTCTCCTCCCTTGTCATGTCTCTCTGGAGGAAGAGAGTGTGTGTGTAAATCTCATAAATCTGTGTGTGAGTCTGCGTGTGTGCCGCTGAGCTGGTGAGGATAACGTTTGTGTGTGAGTCTGCGTGTGTGCCGCTGAGCTGGTGAGGATAACGTTTGTGTGCGAGTCTGCGTGTGTGTACTGAGCTGGTGAGGATAACGTTTGTGTGCGAGTCTGCGTGTGTGTACTGAGCTGGTGAAAATGATGTTTGTGAGTGAGTCTGCGAGTGTATTCACCTAGATGTGTTTGCAAGGGTTGAGCTTTGCTCTTTCGGCCCGCCTCTCAACTGTCAATCAACTGTTTACTAACTACTCTTTTTCCCCACACCACACACACACACACATACACACACACACACACACACCCCAAGAAGCAGCCCGTGACAGCTGACTAACTCTCAGGTACCTATTTACTGCTAGGTAACTGGGGCATTTGGGGTGAAAGAAACTTTGCCCATTTGTTTCTGCCTGGTGCGGGAATCGAACCCACGCCACAAAATTAAGAGTCCTGCGCGCTATCCACCAGGCTACCATACTCAGTGTGCCGCTGAACTGGTGTGGATAACGTTTGTGTGCGAGTCTGCGTGTGTGCCGCTGAACTGGAAATTATGACAGACTGCGTCTGCAAAAGAGCAGGTACTTATCTGTGCCGATAACTAACTGGTTGCATTAGATTATTAATTATTATGTATAATTTGGTAATGGTAAACACAGATAGTTTACCTGTTATATTATCCATTTGGAAGGTGGAAAGGCAGGTGTCAGAGTATAATAATTAAGGTGGCTTTAAAATAAATCTTTCAAAATACATCGATGAATTTGTATTGGCTACTTGGAGCATTAATTTTGGACAGTAACACCCTGTACAGAGTAGCCTCTGTACTCCACATCAATACGCCTTGAAGACTATCTGAATATAACAATGTTTTCTTAAATTGATGTCAGTTTTATTTTTCTAGATATTGCCTAGCAATTTATTCAGGTAAGAAAATTTATATATATATACAATCGAGGTATGAAGAATATATCAGTGCGGTATTATTATTTATTCAGAGCTGCAAACAAAGCCAAACATTAGAAATATTGAGATATATATAAAAGTTTCTTCTGCTTTAATTTTTTTCATAATTTTCTTCGTCATCTCTTTCTTTTTATATCTTCCTTTCTCTTTGCTATTCCAGCCATGATTTACAGCAATATTTAACTCCCTAAATAATAGTAATTAATATTCCAGGGACAGTCTGAACATGATCATGGAGGAACTTAAGGACCCGTTCAAGTAAGTCATTAATCTACGATACTTTCTTGTGTGTGTTTATGCTATTATGCTTTGTTATTATCAGCTACTGAGCAATATCTATGATCTAAGAATCCCATTTCTCTTCGGTATTTAATCGTAAATAGTAGTCAAACTTTATTGCTTTTAGCACACACTGCCTCCTGATGAGTTTAGTTCCTCAGGCCACAACTCTTTTGATTAAATCATACCTATAATTTTATTATCAAGACTTCCGGTCTGACTTTGGCAAAACCTTATTCTTTTCCTGCTGCTCTAAGATTTCAATCTTCAGGAACTCATTTTGTTGCAAGCCACTGAACCATTTGTAATTTGGAATAAATTTATTCTCAATTTTAAGTTTTGCAAACACTGTACATAATGTCCCTAATATGTATCCATTGTACGCAGAGGCTTTTTTAACATTTGTCAAAATCTCACAAAATTCTATTACTTCAGCGTTTAAATGTTTTGTTTCGTGTGAGAAATAATCACGAAAGTCATTACTGTATTTGATTCCTTATTCTTGTCATATTGTGTGAAGTTAGGATAGATTTTATTTTTGTTCTCACCATTTTAATTTTGTGTCATTTATCAAATTTTAATTCTATCTTCAACATTCTTCTCAATTTACTGATGTTTTGGCATATGCACGTGATTTATTAAATTCTATAGCAAATCCTTCTTAGGATCGTATGTAGGAGAGAATTGATCCTTTTGGACTCAACTAGTGATATTTTCATTTTGATGCGTCCGTATCATTATTGTCATTTTTTCTTTTAGAAAATCTTCCCATACATGTCAGTAATGTGTTCATTATTTTGTTTATTGATCTAAATTCCATTTATAGTTGTGGAGGTATGAATGGACTACTGAAATCCTTTCACTCCAGAAATGCACTCGAAAGTTTTATGTTCAACGTCTGACACAATTCATCCTCCATTTCTTAAAAAAAAAAAAAAAAAAAAAATTAGCTGTGCACTATGATACAGTGAGTGGAATAATGCTAAAATACATTACTTCCTGAGTGAGTGATGCTTCATGAGTGGATCTCTCAAGAGAGAACCAAAACGTTGCAATGAGAGCGGTAAATGTTAGAGTGAAAAATATGATAAAAAGTGGAGTGGGAAAGGGGCTATACTTGGGCCCCATCCTTTTTCGGTATATGTCAATGACCTGACGGGACTCTGGCTCCACCATATAAATTTTTAATGGTGATGCAAAACTAATGAGGATAATCATAACAAAAGAGGACTGCGAAACCCATCAAAAGGATTTTTATACACCGTAGGTGGGCCAAAAAAAAAAAAAAAATTACTACAAACCTTTAACCCGGCGACATGTAAATCCATAGGGAAGGACCTGGAGTGAGATGACAAGTGCAGCAGAAATAAAATAATGAGCACACACAGAAATCCCAATAGAATGATGCATCAAATGAACAAATCCACAGGAGTCGTGATGAGGGTTCGAACATACGTCCGAGATGATTCCATACGCGCTTTAATCGACTGAGCTACGACATGGTAAAAGAATTGTAACAGGGAGTTCAACCTGACCTACCACGGATCCTGCTGTCTCTCCGAGACACAAACCTTCGTAACGGCGAAGAGGTAGAATAGCTTATTGGCAGAGCTCAGGTGCATGTTGGAATTGTGTAAAATCCTGGTTTGTGTCTCAGAGAGACTGCAGGATTCGTGGTAGGTCAATTTGAACTCCCGGTTGCAATTATTTTACCATGTCGTAGCTCAGTCGATTAAGGTGAGTCTAGGATCCTCTCTGACGTAGGTTCGAACCCTCATCACGGCCCTTGTGGATTTGTTCATTTAATAATGAGCATACTGATTCCAGCATGAGAAATGGAGAAAATCCTGGATGTGATGTAAGGTCATAAGAATAAAGGTAACCGCACAAGATCAATTGGCCCATATGTGGCAGCTCCTAATTATAACTACCCAATCCCACTCATATACATGTCCAAAACACGTTTGAACCAATCAAGGGACCCCACCTTCACCACGCCACGTGGCAACTGATTCCACACAAATTCAAATTCAAATGTTTATTCAGGTAAAGTACATACATACAAGAGGTTATACAAAAATTGATAGCTTTATAGATAGAACTAGTACATACAATGCCTAAAGCCACTATTACGCAAAGCGTTTCGGGCAGGAAACACATCAACAACCCTATTACCGAACCAATATTTATCCAGATCTTTCCGAAATCTAAACTTATCCAGTTTATACTCATTGTTTCGTGTTCTGTCTTGTGTTGATACTTTCAATACCTTATTAATATCACCTTTATTATGTCCATTCATACACTTGAAAATCTCTATCATGTCACCCCTAACTCTTTGCCTTTCCAGTGAATGCAATTTAAGCTTTGTTAATCTTTCATCATATGACAGGTTTCTAATTTGGGGAATTAACTTTGTCATCCTATGCTGGACACGTTCAAGTGAATTTATATCAATTCTATAGTACGGCGACCAAAACTGAACTGCACATTCTAAATGAGGCCTAACCAGAGCAAGATATATCTGAAGAACAAAACCTGGTGTCGTGTTACTATCGCTTCGATTAATAAATCCCAGTGTCCAATGTGCATTATTACGAACATTTATGCATTTATTTTTTTGGTTTTAAATTCTTACTAATCATAACTCCCAGATCCCTTTCGCAATCCGACTTCGCAATCTCAACACCATCTAGCTCATATCTTGTAACTCTATCATAATTACTTAGCCTCTAAACCTAACATTTGTTAGCATTAAACTGCATCTGCCAATCTTTTGACCATTTCAAAACCCTATTTAGATCGCCTTGAAGTGATAGTGAGTCTTTTTCCGTGTTTATTTCCTCCCGATTTTTGTATCATCGGCAAATTTGCAAATGTTGTTGCTCAAACCTGAATCTAAATCAATTATAAATATTATGAAAAACAGAGGTACCAGAACAGAGCCTTAAGGCACTCCACTTACAACGTTTTCCCAGTCTGACTTAACTCCCATTTATACAAACTCTTTGTTTCCTTTGGTATAGCCATGCCCCTAATCCAACTTAATATAGTACCAAAATACCATGAGCCTCTATCTTTTTAATCAGTCTTTCATGTGGGACTGTATCATGTGGCTTTGCTAAAGTCAAGGTACACAACATCACAAACCTTACAACTATCAACAGCCTCAACCATGCTGGAATTAAATGATAGCAAATTTGTTAAACATAAACGGCCATTTGTAAAACCATGTTGTGAATTATTTATTAATTTATGTTTTTCAAGATGAAGATGAATGGTATTTGCAATTATCGATTCAAGTAACTTTCCCACAATAGAGGTTAGGCTAATTGGCCGATTGTTTGACGCAAGTGATCTATCTTGTTTAATAACAAGTTTAATTTGTTTAATAGCATCCTCCCTGGTAACTGCTAAACTAATCAACCTGTCCTCTTCCCCACCCACATAGACTTGTTCGGGTGAAGGCACAGTGCTAAGTTCTTCTTTAGTAAATACTGAGATAAAATATTTATTAAAAATACTACTCATCTTTTCATTATCCGTTATTTGACCTATTTCAGTTTTTAATAAATCTATCTTTTCCCTAATTTTTGTTCGATATAACTGAAAAACCATTTAATTTTTTAGGGCCTTTGTAACAGGGCCTGCCTTTCCTTGCCCTGCTATACGAACTTATTAGGTTTTTTTTGCCCTCCTTATCTCTTTTTTAACATTTCTAGCCAGTTGTACGACTTCTTGTTCTAAACTGACTTTTCCATTATTAATCTTTTTGTACCAAGCTTTCTTTCTACCTATAAGGTTCTTCAGATCCTTTGTTATCCATTTCGTGTCATTAATATTCGATCTATTCAATTTGTATGATGCTACGTTCCAGTGCTTTGCTTAGAATATTTTTAAATAAGTAATATTTTGTATTCACATCGAAATCCCTTTTTACATCACCCGTCGCTGGGTTCACGTCTTGCTCCAAGACCGCCCACCTCCTATGCCCATATATACCCCAGGTGTAATGCGTGAGGCATACTTTAGTAGATCAACCTCTATCGGTCTATGCCAAACTGGTCAAAGTCAGTGAAGCCTTTGGAAATTTGGATAAACGAGTCTTGTGAGTCTTTTACACAATCAATGTGAGACCCTCTCTTCAATAAGCAGTTACTTATTGCAGTGTTAATATACCCTCTCTTGAATATGCAGGGCAGTTCTTTCCCACCAGCATTTTTATTGTGGCATGGGCCCCCACCCCCACCTGAGAAGTACAAACATACTTGAAAAATCCCCCCAAAATATCTAGGTGGGGACACACACACACACACACACACACACACACACACACACACACACACACACACACACACACACACACACACACACACACACACACACACACACACACACACACACATCTAGACTAAACTGGAAAAGGTTCAGAGGTTTGCCACTAGACTAGTACCCGAGCTGAGAGGTATGAGCTACGAGGAGAGACTACGGGAATTAAACCTCACTTCGTTGGAAGACAGAAGAGTTAGGGGGGACATAATTACCACATTCAAGATTCTCAAGGGAATCGACAGGGGTAGATAAAGACAGGTTATTTAACACAAGGGACACACACACTAGGGGACACAGGTGGAAACTGAGTGCCCACATGAGCCACAGAGATATTAGAAAAAACTTTTTTAGTGTCAGAGTGGTTGACAAATGGAATGCATTAGGAAGGATGTGGTGGAGGCTGACTCCATACACAGTTTCAAGTGTAGATGTGATAGAGCCCAGTAGGCTCAGGAACCTATACACCTGTTTATTGACGGTTGAGAGGTGGGACTAAAGAGCCAGAGCTCATCCCCCACAAGCCCAACTAGGTGAGTACATATTACTTTCGTTCACACATTCCTTGGGATTACAAGCAAGGCGAGTGAACTTAGGGAAAGAGCACAAGCAGTAAACCCAGATGTAATTGGAATCACGGAAACAAAACTATCCGGAATCATAACAAATGAGGTGTTCCCCCAGGATTACACTGTAATAAGGAAAGAGAGGGAGGGTAGGGGAGGAGGCAGAGTGCCCCTACTCATGAGAAAGGAATGAAGTTTCAAGGAGATTGTTATCCCAGGCTGTGAAGGGTTTAGAGACTACATAACAGGCACCATGACGATAGGAGGACCTAGAGTAGTAGTAGCAGTGATATATAACACTCCACCAAATGACAGAAGACCCAGGCTAGAGTATGGCAGAAACAACATGGCAGTTAATAACATAATTGAGAGGGCAGCCTCTGCTGCCTGTAGAAATCGATCCCATCTGCTCATCATGAGGGACTTCAATCACGGAAGGATAGACTGGGAAAACAAGGAACCGCACGGAAGAGAGGATACATGGAGAGCCAAATTAGTGTAGGTAGCGACAAGAAACTTTCTAAGCCAACATGTCAGACATGAAAAGGAGTTTTCTCCTTTTGAACCGGGATAAACCTGTCTGCAGCTTCCTGGCACTTCTGGGTGACATAGTCCATCATATACCTGGTTGATACCTGGTTGATGGGGTTCTGGGAGTTCTTCTACTCCCCAAGCCCGGCCCGATGCTAACCTTGACTTGTGGGAGTTTGGTCCACTAGGCTGTTGCTTGAAGCGCCCCACAGGCCCACGTACTCACCACAGCCCGGTTGGTCCGGCACTCCTTGGAGGGAACAATCTAGTTTCCTCTTGAAAATGTCCACGGTTGTTCCGGCAATATTCCTTATGCTCGCTGGAAGGGTGTTGAACAACCGTGGACCTCTGATGTTTATACAGTGTTCTCTCATTGTGCCTATGGCACCCCTTCTCTTCACTGGTTCTATTCTGCACTTTCTTCCATATCGTTCACTCCAGTACGTTGTTATTTTACTGTGTAGATTTGGTACTTGGCCATCCAGTATCTTCCACGTGTATATTATTTTATATCTCTCTCGTCTTCTTTCTAGTGAGTACATTTTGAGGGCTTTGAGACAATCCCAATAATTTAGGTGCTTTATCGCGTCTATGCATGCTATGTTCTCTGTATTCCCTCTATTCCAGCAATCTCTCCTGCTCTGAAAGGAGAAGTGAGTACTGAGCAGTACTCAAGACGGGGCAACACAAGTGACTTGAAGAGTACAACCATTGTGATGAGATCCCTGGATTTGAAAGTTCTCGTAATCCATTCGATCATTTTTCTGGCTGACGCAATATTTGCTTGGTTATGCTCCCTAAACGTTAGGTCGTCAGACATCATTATTCCCAAATCCTTTACATGCTGTTTTCCTACTATGGGCACATTTGATTGTGTTTTGTACCCTGTATTATTTTTAAGGTCCTCATTTTTACCGTACCTGAGTACTTGGAATTTATCACTATTAAACATCATGTTATTTTCTGATGCCCAGTCGAAAACTTTATTAATATCAGCTTGAAGTTTTTCACTGTCTTCAGCCGAGGTAATTTTCATACTGATTTTTGTGTCATCTGCAAAGGATGATACGAAGCTGTGACTTGTATTTTTGTCTATATCAGATATGAGAATAAGGAAAAGCAGCGGTGCAAGGACTGTATCCTGAGGTACAGAGCTTTTAACTGCGCTTGTACTCGATTTTATATGGTTGACTGTTACTCGCTGAATCCTGTTTGACAGAAAACTGAGTACCCAGCGTCCTACTTTACAGGTTATTCCCATTGACTTCATTTTGTGTGCTATCACTCCATGGTCACATTTATCGAAAGCCTTTGCGAAGTCCGTGTATATCACATCAGCATTCTGTTTTTCTTCTAATGCCTCAGTGACTTTGTCGTAGAGATCAAATAGCTGTGAGAGGCACGATCTTCCCGCTCGAAATCCATGTTGGCCTGGGTTGTGAAGGTCATTGGTTTCTTCACCAATGAAGAAATTTGAAATGAAATTTGTGACCTGACTCCTAATCACTCTCTCAAATACTTTTATTATGTGCGACGTTAGTGCCACTGGTCTATAATTCTTTGCCACTGCTTTGCTCTCTCCCTTGTGTAGAGGGGCTATGTCTGCTACTTTAAGTGCATTTGGTATCTCCCCCTTGTCCAAGCTCTTCCTTCACACTATACTGAGTGCCTGTGCTACCGGCACTTTGCATTTCTTTATAAATATTGAATTCCATGAATCTGGACCCAGGGCCGAGTGTATGGGCATGTTTTCAATTTATCTTTCAAAGTCTAGTACGCTCGTGTTGATATCAGTGATATTTACAGGGGTTTGGATATCCCGCATAAAGAAATTGTCTGGATCTTCCACTTTCATGTTGTTTATTGGAGTGCTAAGTATGTCCTCATACTGCTTTTTTACGATTTCACTAATTTCTTTGTCATCCTCCGTGTATGAACCTTCACTTGTACGAATAGGTCCAATACTGGCAGTGGTTTTTGCTTTTGATTTCGCATATGTGAAGAAGTATTATGGATTTTTCTTTATTTCCTGAACTGCTTTCTGTTCTAGCTGCCTTTCTTCAGTTTGATATGAGTGTTTCACTTTCCGCTCAATTTCTTCAATCTCCGTATTTAAATTATTCCTTCTTTGACGGGAAAGTCGTGTCTGCTTAAGCATTTCCGTTATTTTTTTCCTTCTTTTATAGTGTCGTCTGCGTTCTCTTTCTATGTTGGATCTCTTTCTGGCTTTCCTCAAAGGAACATGTTTCAGACAGACTTGATACGCTTCCGAAGTCAGTTTTTCTATTCCTTCTGTAGGACTTGTATTACTTAGAATAGTTTCCCATAGAATGTTTGCAAGTTCCTTGTTTATTTTCTCCCAGTCTATCCTTTTATTTTTAAAATTGAATTTACTGAATAATCCCTCTCGCTTGATCTACGTTTTAAGTCTATTCTGAGTATTGATGGTCGTTTGCACTTCAATGAGCTTGTGATCTGAGTATGTGGTATCTGATATCGTAATGTCCCTGATAATGTCTTCATTGTTCGTAAAGACCAGATCTAGAATATTTTCATTTCTCGTTGGCTCTGATATCTGCTGGTTGAGTGAAAATTTGTCACAGAATCTAAGTAGTTCTCTAATCTGTGGTTGGTTAGGTCCTAATAGATTTCCTGGTATAATATTATTGTTTGCTATTCTCCATCTGAGACTAGGCAAGTTGAAGTCACCAAGGAAGATCATATCAGGTATCAGTTCTCCAAATTATCAAGGCTATTCTCTGTTTTGTTTATCTGTTCTGTGAATTCCTCGGCCGTTGCATCTGGCAGTTTGTATATTAGAATAATCACTAAGTATTTTCTCTATTTTTAATCCCAGTGCCTCTACAACCTCATTTGTAACGTTAAGGAGCTCCAAGCATACAAGGTCTTCCCTAATATACAGACCCCACTCCTCCATGTGACCTAATTTTCCTATCACACCTATATAGGTTATATCCTGGGATCCAGATCTCACTGTCCAAGAATTCCCCTGCATGGGTTTCAATTCTCCCCTAAAGGCATTTCCCTAAATGCCTCCCCTGCATATCCTGTACAGTCTTGTCTCTAAGTTCTGTTTCCCATGGTATTCCCATCTAGGAAGTTCCTCATCTCGTCATATTTTCCTCTTTGGTAATTTAGTCTTTTCTCTTCCGATCCCAACCTTGGAAAGGTTATCACTACCTCCACCAAATACTCAAATGTCAATACACTGTGGTCACTCATTCCTATGGGGGCTTCAACTTTGACATCCCTTATTTCTGACTCATTCAGGGTAAATATCAAGTCGAGTCTAGCTTGTTCATCATTGCCTCTTACTTTTGTTGGTACCCTGACGTGCTGACTCAGAAAGTTTCTTGTTGCCACTTCCAAGAGTTTAGCTCTCCATGTATCTGCACCACCGGGTGGGTCCCCATTCTCCCAGTCTATCTTTCCATGGTTGAAATCGCCCATGATTAAGAGCCTTGAGCCATTCTTGCAAGCAACTGAAGCTGCTCTCTCTATTATATAATTGGTTGCCATGTTGTTCCTATCAAACTCTTGTCTGGGTCTTCTGTCATTTAGGGGAGGGTTGTAAATGACTGCATCTATTTTCTTCGGTCCACCCATTGTTATAGTTCCTGTTATGTAATCTCTGAACCCGTCACAGCCCGGAATTTCCATCTCATCAACTCCAGTCCTTCCTTATCAGCAGGGCCACTCCTCCACCTCCTCTCCCTACCCTCTCTTTCCTTACTATATAGTAGTCCTTTGGAAACACAGCATCTGTTATGACTCCTTACAATTTTGTGTCCGTGAGTCCTATTACATCTGGGTTTTCTTCTTGCGCCCTTTCTGCCAGTTCACTTGCTTTATTGGTAATCCCATCGATGTTTGAGTACATTACCTTGAAGCTCACTTTCCTATATCCATTTTCACCCTCCCTCCCTACAAGTGTAGGAAGTTGTTCCATGGTCATTGCTACGCAGCCACCGGGAGCCGGTGGCTGAGTGGACAGAACACTGGACGCATGATCCTGTGGTCCCGGGATCGATCCATGGTTCCAGCGAGAAACAATGGGCAGAGTTTCTTTCACCCTAATGCCTCTGTTACCTAGCAGTAAATAGGTACCTGGGAGTTAGTCAGCTGTCACGGGCTGCTTCCTGGGGGTGGAGGCCTGGTCGAGGACCGGGCCGCGGGGACACTAAGCCCGAAATCATCTCAAGATAACCTCAAAATAAATTGGGTAGGCTCATTCTTTTGTGAGATTGTTGCCAGGGGTTCAGGGGGAGGTGGAGTGGGGGATGGAGGGCTTAGGTCTTGCTCAGGCCTGCTTGGGGCAGGAAGAAGTCCTGGGGGTGAGGGGGCAGAGAGTGCTTGAGGTTGGTGGGCAGTGATTGCTTGGGGAGAGGGCACGCCCTCCTGTGGTGTAGTTAACAGGGGGTTTGGGGTGAGGTGGAGGGGCTTATCTTGAGGTTATCTTGAGATGATTTCGGGGCTTTAGTGTCCCCGCGGCCCATTCCTCGACCAGGCCTTCACCTCCAGGAAGCAGCCCATGACAGCTGACTAACACTCAGGTACCTCTTTTACTGCTAGGTAACAGGGGCATAGGGTGAAAGAAATTCTGCCCATTGTTTCTCACCGGTGCCTGGGATCGAACCCAGGACCACAGGATCACAAGTCCAGTGTGCTGTCCGCTCGGCCGACCGGCTCCCGGTCATGCCTAGGCCTGCCTGGGGCAGGAAGAAAACCATGGAGTGGGAAAGCAGGGGATACTTGGAGTAAGGGGGAGGGAGGATCTGGGTGATATGGTGGGCATTGTGCAGGGGCAGGGAAGGATTTGTGCTGGGGGGGGGGGGCCTTTGGGGTGGTGGGCTGGGGTGTTGCAGTCCCCTTTGGGGTTCCTGAATTGCTGGATTGGGGTTCCCCACTCCCCTATGGGATTGCTGGGTTGGAGGCTGAGGTTCCCTGACTCCCTTCCCTCTCCCTGCGCCTTTTCCTTGCATCTGCTACCCTTATTATCTCTTCCCTGGTCATGTCCCTCTGAAGGTATACCTCTCTGTAATTCCTTGCATTTTTCAGTTTGCTCTTCTTTACTAGTATGTCCTCTTTGGTGCCCTCGTTCCTGAATACTACCTTGATCAATCGCTTTTTGTCTTTTTTGTGCTGGCCAATCCGGAAAAACTGTTCTATGTCTCGTTCAGCTCCTTCCATTCCTATCTCCTTTAGTATCCCTGACACTGCTGCTTTGTCTTTAGTCCTCCATTCTTCCCTTGTGGTCCCTTGTGGTCCCTTCTTGTTCCTAAACACCTATCACCTCTACAGCTCTTTTCCTTTCCATTAGCTGGCTTGTGCATCTAGCTGCCTTCTGTGAGTTGTTGTTGTTGTTTAAGATTCGCAACTTGGAAGAAAAAGTTCCAAGTAGCACGGGCGAGCCCGTAGTGGACTTACCTGGCACAGGAGCGGGGCTGTAACTTGCTCCTGTGAGGTTACTGCTTTCAGTACAACTTCCTTGACTGTGCATATGGCATCTGGGATCTTCAGTATTTCAGCAAAGGTGACACCTATTGTAGGGGTCCCTGCCATTGCTACATCTCCTGGTACCTGGGGGTTGGTTGCCTGGGCCAGGGCCTGAGGAGGGCCTGTTTTTCGTTTTTTTTTATCTCTTCATGCGCTGCACTTAGTTCTATCTGCAGCTTACTTACAGTTTTCCTCAGGTCCTTCAATTCTCCACTGATTTCCATCCATGCCTTAGAAATCATCTCCATTTGTGACTTGTCTAGTCCTTCTCCTCCAACTTTGTTCTGTTGTCTTACCATACCGCTTGACCTGTGGGTGTTTATGGGTGTACTCACCTAATTGTGCTTGCAGGGATTGAGCTCTGGCTCTTTGGTCCCGCCTCTCAACCATCAATCAACACACACACAGGGTGTGTGTGTGTGTGTGTGTGTGTGTGTGTGTGTGTGTGTGTGTGTGTGTGTGTGTGTGTGTGTGTGTGTGTGTGTGTGTGTGTGTGTGTGTGTGTGTATGTGTGTGTACTCACCTAGTTGTGCTTGCGGGGGTTGAGCTCTGGCTCTTTGGTCCCGCCTCTCAACTGTCAATCAACAGGTGTACAGGTTCCTGAGCCTATTGGGCTCTATCATATCTACACTTGAAACTGTGTATGGAGTCAGCCTCCACCACATCACTTCCTAATGCATTCCATTTGTCAACCACTCTGACACTAAAAAAGTTCTTTCTAATATCTCTGTTGCTCATTTGGGCACTCAGTTTCCACCTGTGTCCCCTAGTGCGTGTGTCCCTTGTGTTAAACAGCCTGTCTTTATCAACCCTGTCAATTCCCTTGAGGATCTTGAATGTGGTGATCATGTCCCCCCTAACTCTTCTGTCTTCCAACGAAGTGAGGTTTAATTCCCGTAGTCTCTCCTCGTAGCTCATACCTCTCAGCTCGGGTACTAGTCTGGTGGCAAACCTTTGAACCTTTTCCATTTTAGTCTTATGCTTGACTAGATATGGACTCCATGCTGGTGCCGCATACTCCAGGATTGGTCTGACATATGTGGTATATAATGTTCTGAAAGATTCCTTACACAAGTTTCTACAGGCCGTTCTTATGTTAGCCAACCTGGCATATGCTGCTGCTGTTATCCTCTTGATATGAGCATCAGGGGACAGGTCTGGCGTGATATCAACCCCCAGGTCTTTCTCTCTCTCGGACTCTTGAAGTATTTCATCTCCCAAGTGATACCTTGTATCTGGTCTCCTGCTTCCTACCCCTATCTTCATTACATTACATTTGCTTGGATTAAACTCTAACAGCCATTTGTTCGACCATTCCTGCAGCTTGTCCAGGTCTTCTTGAAGCGTCAAGCTGTCCTCCTCTGTCTTAATCCTTCTCATAATTTTGGCGTCGTCAGCAAACATTGAGAGGAATGAGTCTATACCCTCTGGGAGATCATTTACGTATATCAGAAACAGGATAGGTCCAAGTACAGAGCCCTGTGGGACTCCACTGGTGACTTCACGCCAGTCTGAGGTCTCACCCCTCACTGTAACTCTCTGCTTCCTATTGTTTGGGTACTCCCTTATCCACTGGAGCGCCCTACCAGTTACTCCTGCCTGTTTCTCTAGCTTATGCATCAACCTTTTATGGGGTACTGTGTCAAAGGCTTTCCGACAGTCCAAAAAAATGCAGTCCGCCCACCCTTCTCTTTCTTGTTTAATCTTTATCACCTGATCGTAGAATTCTATCAATCCTGTAAGGCAAGATTTACCCTCCCTGAACCCATGTTGATGGGTTGTCACGAAGTCTCTTCTCTCCAGATGTGTTACTAGGTTTTTTCTCACAATCTTCTCCATCACCTTGCATGGTATACAAGTTAAGGACACTGGCCTGTAGTTCAGTGCCTCTTGTCTGTCACCCTTTTTGTATATTGGTACTACATTAGCAGTCTTCCATATTTTTGTAGGTCCCCCGTTTCCAGTGACCTACTATACACTATGGAGAGTGGTAGGCAAAGTGCTCCTGCACACTCTTTCAATACCCATGGCGAAATTCCATCCGGCCCAACAGCTTTTCTCACATCCAGCTCCAATAGGTGCTTCTTGACCTCATCTCTTGTAATTTCGAACCTATCCAAGGTCACCTGGTTTGCTACCACCTCTTCTAGCGCCGCGACATCTCCCTGTTCTATTGTAAAGACCTCCTGGACCCTTTTGTTGAGTTCTTCACACACCTCTTTGTCATTCTCTGTGTACCTGTCCTCGCCCACCCTAAGTTTCATCACCTGTTCCTTCACTGTTGTCTTCCTCCTGATGTGACTGTGTAGTAGCTTTGGTTCGGTCTTGGCTTTATTAGCTATATCATTTTCATACTTTTTCTCAGCTGCTCTTCTCACACTGACATACTCGTTCCTGGTTCTCTGGTATCTCTCTCTACTTTCTGGTGTTCTGTTATTACGGAAGTTCCTCCATGCCCTTTTGTTCTGCTCCTTTGCTTTCATACATTCATTATTAAACCACGGATTCTTCCTTTGCTTCTCTGTTTTTTCCTGTCGGGCTGGGACAAACCTGCTTACAGCCTCCTGACATTTTTGGGTGACATAGTCCATCACCATGTGTGTGTGTGTGTGTGTATTGTGAGAGGGGGGTGGCTTGGTGTGGGGTGGGGTTGACCGGTGGAGGGATGGCATGAGGGAGAGGGAGTGAGGGAGAGAGAGAGAGTGAGGGAGAGAATGAGGGAGAGAGGGAGAGCGAGGGAGGGAGTGAGAGAGAGAAGGAGAGTGTGATTGAGAGGAAAATAGAGGCAGAGTGAGGGGGATAGAAAGAGAGGGTGAGGAGAGGAGAGTAAGGGAGAGAGAGGAATGAGGGCAATCAGGAGGTTGGGGGACGGAGGGTCAGTCCCAGGGATGAGGGGTGAGGTTGGCGGTAGGCTGGTTTGTGGATGCGTGTGTGTGTGTGTGTATGTGTTTACTTTGGCGTGTTATGGTGGGCGAGGTGGGGGGGTGAGGGTCTATTTAGTGGGGCCGTAATGTAACACACGGGTGTGAAAACTAGTACCAAGCTTAGACTCTCGAGATACATTTTCGTATTTTTAACTTATACCCAAAGCTAATTATTATATTAAGAAAGATGAGGGAAGCAGAGATATAGTATGAAAATGACATCGCTAGTAAAGCAAAGACCCAAACAAAGCTGCTCCACAGCCACATCAGGGGGAAAACAGCTGTGAAGGAACAAATGATGAAACTGAGAAAAGAGGAGAACAGATACACAGAGAACAAATACATAGAGAATGACAAGGATGTGTGTGAAGAACTCAACAAAAGATTTCAGGACGTCTTCATAATAGAACAAGGAGAAGCCCCTGCACTAAATGAGGAGGAGGCAAACAAAGCAACCTTGGAGGAATTTGACCTCGCCAGTGATAAGGTCAAAAGGTGTGTGTTGGAGCTGAATGTGACAAAGGCTGTTGGGCCTGACAGAATCTCACCATCGATACTAAAGGAAGGTGCAGAAGCACTAAGTGTGAAACTCTCTATGGTGTATAGCAGGTCACTGGAAACAGAAGACCTACCAGAAAGTCGGAAGACAACTAACGTAGTCCCAAAATACAAAAAGAGTGACAGGCAAGAGGCACTGAACTACAGGCCAGTTTCCCTAACTAATATACCATGCAAGATGATGGAGAACATCGTGAGGAAAAGGCTCGTAGAGCATCTGGAGGGAAATAGCTTTGTAACACACCACCAACATTGGTTCAGAGATGGTAAATCGTGCCTCACAGGTTTAATAGAATTCTATGACCAGGTAACAAAAATTAGGCAGGAAAGAGAAGGAGGGGCAGACTGCATTTTCCTGGACTGCCAGAAAACCTTTGACACAGTACCCCATCAAAGACTGTTAAAAAAGTTGGGCAACGGGCAGGAGTAAAAGGGAAGGTGCTCTAGTGGATAAGGGAATACTTAAGCAACAGTAAACAGCGAGTAACTGTGAGGGGGGAGACATCAGAGTGGCGAGATGTTACTAGCGGAGTCCCACAGTGCTCAGTACTTGGACTCATCCAGTTTCTAATATGTGTAAACGATCTTCCGGAGGGTATAGACTCATTCCTCTCAATGTTTGCTTATGATGCAAAAATTATGAGAAGAATCAAGACAGATGAAGATAGACAGAGCCAACAGGATGACCTGGACAAACTGGGGGAATGGTCTAGAAAATAGCTGCTAAAGTTCAACTCAGGAAAGTGTAAAGTAATGAAATTAGGCGAAGGGAGCAGGAGGCTGAACCCAAGGTACCATCTGGGAGGTGAAATCCTGGAAGAGTCAAATAGAGAGAAAGATCTGGGGGTTGACATCACACCAAACCTGTCCCCAGAGGCCCACATCAAAAGAATATAATCAGCGGCATAAGCTAGCTTGGCCTACATAAGAACTGCTTTTAGAAACTTGTGTAAGGAATCGTTCAAGACCCTGTATACCACTTTTGTCAGATCAATCCTGGAGTATGCCGTTCCAGCCTGGAGTCTATAACTAGTTAAACACAGGACAAAGTTAGAGAAGATTCAGCGGTATGCCACCAGGCTCGTCCCGGAACTGAGAGGAAAGAGCAACGAGGAAAGGTTAAAGGAGTTGAACCTCACATCCCTGGAAAACAGAAGAGTAAGGGGAGACATGATAACCACCTACAAAATTCTCTACGGGAATTGGCAGAGTGGACAAAGACACTCTCTTCAGCACGGGTGGAACACGAACACAGGGACACAGGTGGAAACTTAATACCCAGATGAGCCACACAGGCGTTAGAAAGAATTTTTTCAGTGTCAAAGTAGTTAACAGATGGAATGCATTAGGCAGTGATGTGGTGGTGGCAGACTTTATTCACAGTTTCAAATGTAGATATGATAGACTTCATTACGATCAGGAATCCGTACACCAGTTGATTTACAGTTGAGAGGTGGGACCAAAGAGCTAGAGCTCAACCACTGCAAGCATAACTAGGTGAATACACACAAGCGCGCGCGCGCGGTGGAACACACTCTGTCACTAGTGAACTTTTGATCTGACTGTAACAGGAACATGCCGAGGGCCGTGGCCATCTCCGTCTCCAGCGTCATGGTGATCTACGTCTTCACCAACGTCGCCTACTTCGCAGTCCTGTCTACTGATCAGATGCTCGCCTCTACCGCCGTGGCTGTGGTACGTGTGTTGTTGGTAGTGTTGGTAAGGCTGCTGTTGTAGGTGTAAGGGGGGGGGATCTTATATATATAGATTGTGGGGCGGAGAAGGTAGTGCTTCTGTGGTAAGTGCTATGGCGGTAGTTGTGATAGTAATGCTGTTTTTGCAGTTGTGATGGGTGATAGTGCTTCACTGGACGACGTGGTAGTGGTGGCGGTAATTTTCTTTTTTGTTGGTAGGTGTGTGGGAGGTTATCGTACTGATCTGCCTCTCTGACACTTTCTATTAAAATATCATCTTGAGGTTATCTTGAGATGATTTCGGGGCTTTTAGTGTCCCCGCGGCCCGGTCTTCGACCAGGCCTCCACCCCCAGGAAGCAGCCCGTGACAGCTGACTGTCACGGGCTACCTATTTATAGTCCCAGGTACCTATTTTACTGCTAGGTAACAGGGGCATAGGGTGAAAGAAACTCTGCCTATTGTTTCTCGCCGGCGCCTGGGATCGAACCCAGAACCACAGGATCACAAGTCCAGCGTGCTGTCCGCTCGGCCGACAGGCTCCCTCACCGGATCATAAAAATATAATTGGCTATTTCATCGTCGTAATGCTAGATTTATACTCTCCGAATACAGTGTGAATTATGTTATTTTCTTAATTACCATCAACAAATGTTATCAGCCTGAGTTACTAACTTACATCTGTGACCGCACTTGTAAGTGGGGCACGTGGGTGTAAACCTTACTTCAAGCCAGGAATGTCTTAAATTGCTAAGAACAACTCTCTTTGTTACGGCATGTATAAACATGCATGCCTGTATGTGTGGCTAACGGAGTCAGCCATAGACGGCCCCGCATAAAAGTTTAAACACTTACTATTCAAAACTAAACATCAAAAGCATATAGAATAACCACAGATGACTAAATATCTTTAATAAGTTTAACTTGATATTCGGATAATTTCTTTCTCCCGAGTTTTCTTCACTCTGCCTCAAGCACTTTACATTACTCTACATGATCTCTGGAGGAGAAAGAAGAACAAGTAAGAGCTTGTGTGAGTAGAAAATATCAATAAACTAAAAAGTGATAGAGAGGCATTCTGCCTCTCAGTCAGGTTGGTTCACATTAGAATAACACTCATCTACTTAAAATAATTTTACCAGTAATACTGACTCTACTGTGTTACATTTGTGGGAGGAAAATCCTAGCAGGTTTTATTCTTTTTCTTTTATGAATATTAAATATTTACTTTATTTTATCTTTTAATTGACTTTAATATTATATTATTTTTCTTCCGAGTTAGTTCTTAGTTAGTGAACTGTATATTCTGATTTAGCTGCTAGAACTTATCACACACAGTTGAGGGGGGGGGAGAAGGACAATTTGTGGCTTAAACCACTTTGAAGTGGATCCTTCATAAACCACAAATTGTTTACCTAGTCTTTAATATATAAATTGTAAATCATACCACATATAATGGTCTAATCTACAGAAATTATACTTATAGTTAATCTATCTACAGTATAAAATAAATAAGCCTTAGCTGAGTGGTTGTAATGGCCCAATTAGGCTGGATAATATTCTTCTACTTCAGATTAGGGTGTGGCCCTGTGCCTCAGAGTGCCACGTAATGGCGGCTATCAGGAGACCTGCAAGGCTTGATGTACAGCAGGGTAACAAATTTCTATAATTATGTTGGGAGCCAGCTGTAACCCAAGGTAACTTCACATCACTCATTCCTGCGGAATGTTTAAAATTAGTTTTGTACATTAACATATTAAGTACCAATGTGACATGGAATAAGAGGGGTGTAAAATGCTGAGTATGTACTTGGTTGGGATATAAATCCCACAATATGACCGCCTAACCTATTTATGACATAAAATGACCAAATTATTATTCATTAAATACTTGGTAAGATGTATCATGGTGTATTGCTGTGGTTGTAGAGGTTGTTGTGGTTACTACTCGCTGCTGACACGTTATCTGGGTGTCTTAACGAGTTTTGCCGGGTCGTAAGGAGCCACCTCTACAACGTGTACTTTGTTAAGATTATGTGTTGTGACGCCTGCCTCCCTCTGTGTTGTGATAATAGCCTGGTTCTACTTCGGATTTTATTTAACAGTAACAACGGAGTCAAGCTATACTTCTTGGTGATTATAATCATATTCAGTCCTAATAAACACTTTTTTATTAAGCTTAA